>NC_090419.1:3877959-4037959 GCF_036365525.1 Heterodontus francisci
AACACCATATATCATCCCCTCACTATCCCCCATCAAATGAAGAGGCTGAGGCAACCATGAAAATCGCCAAAGGAATCATAAGGAAAGCGAGCAAACCCGGCATAGATGTTTACCAGCCAATACTTGAGTGGAGAAACACACCTACTGAAGGCATGGAAAGTAGTCCGGTACAAAGACTAATATCATGCTGCAGCCAAACTACGCTTCCAATAGCAAACATACGACAGAAGCCAGAAGTATTAACAGGAGTGACTGACAAATTAAGTTTATGGTTATTGGGGCTGAGAGAGGGGCAAAATAAATGCATTTTTGTTTTAATAACTGCACCTTTAAAACTTGAAATGCGACAGCAGGGCTCAAAGCCCATTAAAAATAACGTCAGCTCCTGCACACAAGCTGCTGATACCATTGCCAGGGATGGACAGCCGGCCCCCTCCACGTTGTCGGGCTGTGGGGTGGGGGCAACCCGTCCCAGCTATTTAAATGAACCATCGGAATTAGGATCATGGCGGCTCAGCGATGCGCTGCCTGTTTTTGCCCGCCGCCGGTTTTGGCAGCAGGAATATACAATTCAGCCCTCTGCGAGCGATGCATGTGCAGAGTGTCACGGGAATAAGGATCTGTTAATGCATTGGAGCGGTTGTGTGCGTAATGGGTGAAGTGGGCAACTCACAGTGTAAATAATAATTTGTGCAATTCACTGTTGTTATTTCTGTATGAAAACTGGACTGTTTGGGATAGAAATGCAATATTGTACTACTGTGCCTCCTGGTCATGTGACCTCTACCAAAATGCTGACACTGCAGGCAGCATCACAAGTGCAGTTCAGCAAGGACACACTGCAAGCAAGAACGTTGTCCTGTGAGTTCACAAGAGATTAGAAAGTATTATAAAGCAGTTAAAAGGATTATCAAGTCTTACTGTTCATTTTAAAGTACTATAAAGGATAATAACTGATTATAAGGCTCATAAAGGGATATAAAGATTGAAAAGAGATATAACGTGCCTTGTAGGATTTGGAAGTATTATAACCGGTTATAATGTGTTATGAAGGTTTTTAAGGATCATGAAGGTTTATAAAGAATTGCAAAGCATTATAGAGGGTTATAAAGTATCATAAATAATTATAATGAATTGGAAACCATTATAAAGGAGTAGAAAGGATTATTAAGCATTATGAAGAATTATAGAGACTTATGGATTATTATAAAAGTTCGAAATATTAGGAAGTTTTATGAAGGTTTATGAAAGATTATAAAACATTATACAAGGTTATTAAATATTTCTAAGAACGATAAAGGGTTCCAAATAATTATAGATGATTTGGAAGAGTTATAATGTATTACAAATGATCTAAAACCATTTAATGTGTGAAAAGGATTATTAAGGATCATACAGGGTTCAACAGGGTCACACATTATTTTGAAATATTCAGGCTGAAGCTTCACACCATTTTTCTCTTCCGGTACTTGTTGCCCTGGTTGCCACAGAGAGCGCCGGAGAGCGGGGCCACTGGTGATGCTTTCCTCTCGAGCCCTCTATCTTCCAATCGGCGAAGCAGTGAGCGGGGCCGGTGGACGTCAGGCACTGCAACCTGTCATTGCAGCGTCACCTTTGGAACAGCCAACTCCTTGCTTCAAGGCGACAGGCCTTGTCCACACTGCCCATCACCATGTGGATCAGGCCTGAACTCCCCACTCCTGGCCATCACCATGAGGAACAGGCCACGCCCCGTCAGCCCCTCCCCATGTAAATTAGGCCCCGCCCCAGGTGTGGAAGGTTATCGGGGTTAGGCAGAAATGTGGAGTAATCAGTTCAGTCATGAACCTATTGAATGGAGGAGCAGGCTCGAAGGGTGGAGTCACCTACTCCTTCTCCGAATTCGTATGTCCGGATGTTTGCATGTCTGTATGCCCCAACTCTCACGTCAAAATATGGAACAGTCCTCGCCACCACTCTACGTGACCGTGGTGATCAGGTCTGGCCTCGCCCTGTCACCATCCATACAGGCCCAGCTCCCACTCCAAAACAATAGCAACAGGCAACGCCCCCGCTCTGTCAACATAGTGACAGACCTCAACCCCATTTAGCCCTCGCCCAACTCCCCCGTCAACATAGCGACAGGCTCAGACCCTGCTGTGCCACCAGAGCGACAGATCCCGCCCCCAAGAGCGTTGGGATGGGTCAATGATTCAATCCCTCACATCATTGAATTAATTTAACAATTCGAGTAAATGGATATTTCAGCACATTCTTCACCTGCTCCCGAAACTGAGTCTGGGTAACAGCATAAATCGCAGTGTTTGTGCAGCAACCCAGGAGCTGCAGCATAAAGCCCGCTTCCCGCACAAGACCAGGGACAGACCGATACCCCAACCAAAACATCCGGTTCCACAGCCAATACACCATCAACGTTGTCCATAACAGGATGAAATTGGCTGAGATAACTAACAGTAAAATGATGGATTTCCTTCGGCTCTCCATCTCTGGGTCTCTGTGATTCTCCCCATTGCTCTGAACCCGGAGTCTCCTGCGACCTCTGTTGCTCACTAAAATGTGCCTGACGGTCATTGCATTGAGCAACAGAATCACCACAAAGGGAACAAGCACCGTTAGACTATGATTGAGGAACTCGATTGCTCCCCAGAACCACTTGGTCAGACCAGCCATTGTTATGTAACAAAACGTAGATTGGTTGAACAGCTGATAGCGAGTTGTTAACATAAAAAACCAAAAGATGTTCTTCAGACAGCTCAGCGCAGTCACTGTTCCCAGAACCACAACCGCCGTTTTCTCGGTGCAATATTTACTTTTCAGCTTCTGGCAACAAATGGCCACAAATCGATCAAAGGTGAAAGTGACAGTGAACCAGACAGAACAGTCTGTGGCTGCGTAAAGTAGAACAGCATGGATATTACATATGGGGACGGACAACAGGAACAGAAATTGTGCCCGATAACGAATGGGAATGTGCCTCAATATCAGGTCAAGGATAATGACCAGTAGATCCGCCACTGCCATGGCCACCAGGTAGCGAGTGACACATTTGGAGAGGCCACACTTTCTTCGACACAGGATCCCAATCGTCAGCAAGTTAGCTGTGAGGAAGGGAAATAAACAGGGAAGTCAGACATCAGGCTTGGAGCAAAGTTACAAGGACTCAACTTAACTGGGGTGTGGGGCTCCAGCAATACATCTGGTCCCAGACTCAGTGTAGTACCAGCAGTGGCTCCGCCTCCCTGACTGGCCCGCTGACCCCCAAAACTTACCTTGTGTCCAGGACTCCAGTGATGGCCCTGGTTCCAGGGATGGAGTACTTCCAGGAGAGGCTCCACTCCCAGGTACGCCTGGGACCATATGCATTGCTGGAGCCCCACACCCCTGTTACTTTGAGGACTTATTGAGAATGACAAATATGTTGCTGTATTCAGTGATGCAGTGAAATAATTAGACCTGAAAGAACAAACAGGAAGATCTGTGATATGGTAGAAGCCAGGAGAGTTTAAATGTCAAAAGTCTGATTGTGAAATTGTTAAGGTCAATGCTGATCATAATGCCCCCAACTCCTTTAAATCTGTTCAAACTTTCATCTCTCACATTTCAGACCAAGGGTCAGTGGGCTGAAACACTGGGCAGAATATTGATGAGTTCAATGCCAGCATTACTAGTCTCAATCTTCTTGGTGGCAGTGAGGCTCCATGGCCGATCCAAACCCCACTCAGCGGTGGGTCCCAACTTTAAATATTGCAATAAAGGATATGAATAAATGAATGTTCCTTTCACTGCGAACTTGCCAACTGTCTGTGACCTTGCGCGTGGCGGCTGGCACTGATACGCCTTCTGTTTCCCGTCCAGGGAAAGCTGGCACCATCGAGGTAGTGAGGGGGCAATTTAGTATTTTTATTATAGTGCGGGGGCGGGGTGGGGGGTGGCGAGTTAACTCTACATGTGTATTGTGGGGAGGGGAATGTGTGACCTCTGCACGTTGTGCAGCTGTCGGGGAGGTCACATATTAAATGTACGGTTTTTTTTTGGTGGGGTAATGGGAAAGCCATTTATTTTGTTTATCTTGGTGATGGGGTGGTTCATGGGCATCAGCCAGCCTGTTTTATATCAGATTGGCATGGCAACAATACAGCTAAAACCACCAAATGCTGACATACAACGAAAAATAAAGTAAAAATGTTCTCTTAAACTACAAGCCTTACAATGTCCGAAGCAAACGGCATTTTGTTTTAATTTGAAAAAAAAATGTGGGGAACTGATTGTTATTATCGGGTTTAGAAATCAATATATACAATAATGAGAAATAAGGACTATCTCCTCACTCCTCCCTCAATTGGAAGCCAAATATAAAGATTAAAAAAATAGTAAGCCCTGGAATTACTCAACAGCTCAGGAAGCATCTGTGTAGAGAGAAGCAGAGTGAACGTTTCAGGTCTGTGACCTTTCATGAGGGTCATTGAGGCAGTGGAGGCCACCCCCAGTACTACACCAGCACTGGGTTCAGGCCCATTCTTGGATACCCTGAACACCAGATAAGATTTTTCTAGTCACTGGGGCCTGCTTGGGAGTGGAGCCTCTCCCGGAAGAACTTCATTCCTGGAACCAGGGCCATCACTGGAGTCCTAGACCCAAGGTAAGTTTGGGGGATCACGGGGCCATTCAGGGAGGAGGAGCCACTGTTGGTACTACACCAAGTCTGGGACCAGATGCATTGCTGGAGCCCCACATCCCAGTTAAATGTGGCAGGTTCGCTGGGGCCTGCCACAGAGCACGGGTCAATGCCGATACTAACTAGGCCTGGAAGGATTGCAGGAGCTCTAGATTCCAGGTAAGTGTGGGGTGGTGTCCTCTGGGATCTGTGAGGGACTAGAAGGGCACTGATGGTAATAAACCAGTCCTTGGGCACGGACCATTACAGGAGGTTGGAGCCCAATTAAATGTGTTTGGGTATGAATGATCAGTCAGCGTCTGGGGACCATTGTCAGTACCTCAGTTGTCCGGGTACCAGGGCCACAACTAGAGACTCATAGCCAAAGTAAGTATAGCAGCTTTGCCTGGGCCAATAAGGAAGCGGGGGGCACTGCTGCTATCGCACGAGGCCTGGGAGCAGGAGCAGCTTTAGAGTCCCAGACCCAATGTAGGTGTTGCAGGGTCACCGGTGGCAGTCCAGTAGTTCCCAGCAGATGGACGAGGCTGCGTGTTGAGTGCAGGATGTTTACCAGAGGTGCTGCCTTTGCTGCTGAGGGGGCACAGATTACCCGTGGAGGAGGCCCCAAGCCTGCAAGAGACGACCTTGTTTCACTGGATGGCCTGCACAAGTGGCGGGGCTCCCACTAACTGCTCGTGTAATTCCACCTAAAGGGGGCTCTCTTCACTTTGGGTAGGAAGGTCGCATTAGGCACAATGCGATTGGGTCCCTTCGCCTCTGATCCTGTTTCCCAGAAGATGTTAGGGTACTGTATTCGCTGCTCACAATGTGGTCTCCTCTGCATTGGAGAGAGCAAACACAGATTGGGCAACTACTTTGCGGAGCACCTCCACTCAGTCCGAAATCACGACCCCGAGCTTCCGGTTGATTGCCATTTCAACACACCACCTCCCTGCTCTCATGCTCACATCTGTGCCCTGGGATTGCTGCAGTGTTCCAGTGAACATCAACACAACCTGAAGGAACAGCACCCCATTGACTGATTATGCACACTACAGCATGCCAGACTGAACGTTGAGTTCAATACTTTCAGAGCATGCATAGAACCCTTTCTATTTTAGTATTACTTTGATTTTTTTTAATTTCATTTTATTTTAGTTTGTTCCATCATTACAATGTTTTATTGCCATGTGCCTGCCCACTTTTGTTTCCCTCATATTCTTGCATGTGGCTAGAGCTTTCATTATTCTGCCATTTAACACCCTCTCTGTACTAACGCTTTGTCTTTCACCACGCCATTAACACACTCTTTGTATTTGCTTTTGCCCAATGACTTCCATGTTAGTTATTCTCTGTGACCCTTTGTGCGATCAATACCTTCTGATTTGTTCTCTTTTGCCCCACCTCCACTTGATTTGCTTAAAACCTATTACATTAGGGCGGGACAGTGGCGCAGTGGTTAGCACCGCAGCCTCACAGCTCCAGCGACACGGGTTCAATTCTGGGTACTGCCTGTGTGGAGTTTGCAAATCAGCATGGGTTTTCGCCGAGTGCTCCGGTTTCCTTCCACCAACAAAAGACTTGATAGGTAAATTGGCCATTATAAATTGCCCCTAGTATAGGTAGGTGGTCGGGGAATGTAGGGACAGGTGAGGATGTGGTAGAAATATGGGATTAGTGTAGGATTAGTATAAATGGGTGGTTAATGGTCGGCACAGACTCGGTGCTGTATCTCTAAATAAATAAATAAACTTCTAACCTTTGCCAGTTCTGATGAAAGGTCACTAACCTGAAACATTAACTTTGCTGCTCATTCCATAGATGCTGCCAGACCTAATGAGTGTTCCCAGCACTTCTTGGTTTTATGATGAAGGGATGTCGTCAGAGGCAATCTGGACGGCCCCAAGTGAGGGCAATTGGAGATTGGTCGTGAAGCCCAGGGGGGAGGGATTCCTGGGAGTTTCATTGTTTCCTGGACAGGGCACTCCATGGGCCATAGATTGCCCACAGAGGAGGGAGCCCAAGCCCACCGAAAGGGCGCCCCATTATACAAGGCATCCTCCTCAAATCGCATAGGTACCCCTGCTGCTGGTTAGATCCCAGCAGTGGTGGGAAGAAGCGCTTAAACTACCGCGAATGGGCCACTTTAGGGCCTCAATCGCCCGATCCTGCCCCAGGCAACATTGTTTTGCGGTGGGTTGGTGATGGGCCATCTGCCCCATCACTCAACATGATTCTATTTGCACCTCCCCCTCCCCTCCCTTCCGACCATGACTCAGGGGTGCACATAAAATCCAGTTCAGCAGAAGAGACCATGAAGGAATTTGGTAACAAGAAAGACAGCTTTAAAATCAAGAGCCTTGTTAATCGAAAGACAATGATGGTCATGCGAGCACAAGAGTTATACGTGATTGGGAGTTCCTGTGAGTTGACACATCAGCAGCAGAGTTTTGAACGACTTAAAGTTTGCAGTGAGTAGAATGTGGGATATCATCAGACAGGCATTGGAATAGTCAAGTCTAGAGGTTAAGAAGGCATGAATGAAGGTTTTGAGCAGAGGAGCTGAGAAAGGGTCGAAGTCGAATCATGTTACAGAGGTGAACATATGCTATATTAATGAAGGTGCTTATATGTGGTTGGAATCTCTTCTCAGGTTCAAATATGACACCAAAGCTGTGAACTGTCTGGTTTAGTCTCACACAGTTGAAAGGGAGAGGGATGGAATCAGTAGACAGTAAATGGACTTTGGTGCTGGAACTGAAAACAACAGCTTCAATCTTCAGAATTGTTAACTGACACAGCATTTGTGTGAGGTAATGCAGTTTAGAAGGCTATATGTGGAGGGATAATACAAGCTAACAGATACAACTTTAAAGCGAGTACAAGGACAGAGACAAGGGGCTTATTTGTGCTTAAATCTTTGAAGGTCTCCAAACAGGTTACCAAAGCAGGAAATAATGAGATCCTAGGCTTTTTAAATAGATATACAGAGAATAAAAGTGGGAAATGTATGCTAAACCTACATTAAAAGGTAGGGCACGTCCCAGCAGATCATACATGGAAAATCTGAATTTTAATCACCTAATGCTAGGGCACATGGATGTGGTGCTGAAGCCTTTATCATGGAGGCCAGGAGGAGGACAGAGGCCATGTTTCCGTCGGGAGGGAGTGCAGAACCTCAAGAAAAAAACCCACTGAAAGGAATGGGAGCTGGGGACGAGGGAGGTCAATGCAGGATGCCTGGATCCGAGGACATGGCAGCAGTGCCAGAAGAAATTAAATGAGCTCACACGGGTCATAGGGAAATAGAGTTATACAGCACAGAAACAGGCCATTTGGTCCATCGTGACTGTGCTGGTCATCAAGCACCTAACTATTCTCATCCCATTTTCCAGCACTTGGGCATTAGTCTTGCATGCTATGGCATCTCAAGTGCTCATCTAAATACTTCTTAAATATTGTGTGGTTTCCTGCCTCTACCACCTCTTCAGGCAGCGTGCTCCATTTCCAACCACCCTCTGGGTGAAAACATTTTTCCTCAAATCCCCTATAAGCATTCTGCACATTACCTTAAATCTATGCGCCCTTGTTATTGACCCCTCTGCTAAGGGGAAAGAAAGTTTCTTCCTATCTAGTCTATCAATGCCCCTCATAATTTTGTGCACCTCAATCATATCTCCCCTCAGCCTTCTCTGCTCTAAGGAAAACAGCTCAAGCCTTTTCAGTCTCTCTTCATGGCTGAAATGCTTCAACCCAGGCAACATCCTGGTGAATCACCTCTGCATCCTCTCCAGAGCAATCACATCCTTCCTATAATGTGGTGCCCAGAACTGTACACAGCTCTCCAACTGTGGCCTAACTAGTGTTTTATACAGCTCCATCATAACCTCCCTGCTGTCATATTCTATGCCTTGAATAATAAAGGCAAGTATCCCAATATGTCTTCCTAACCACCTTATCTATCTGTGCTACTGTCTTCAGTGATCTATGTACAAGTACACGAAGGACTGTCTGACCCTCTGTACTTCCTAGGGTCCTGCCATCCATTGTATATTCCCTTGCCTTGTTAGCCCTGCAGAAATGCATCACCTCACACTTCTCAGGATGAAACTCCATTTGCCACAGCTCCGCCCACCTTACCAGCCCATCTATATCGTTCTGTAATCTAAGGCTTTCCTCCTCACTTTTTACAATGCCACCAATTTTCGTGTCATCCGCGAACTTACTGATCATACCTCCGATATTCACATCCAAATCATTAATGTACACTACAAACAGCAGGGGTCCCAGCACCGATCCCTCCGTTACACCACTGGTCACAGGCTTCCACTCGCAAATACAACACTCGACCGTTATCCTCTGCCTCCTACCACAAAGCCAATGTTGGATCCAATCTGTCAAATGGCCCTGAATCCCACGGGCTCTTACCTTCTTAACCATTCTCCCATGCGGGATCTTTTCAAAGGTTTTACTGAAGTCCAGAAAGACTACATTCGCTGCTTTACCCTCATCTACACATTTCGTCACCGCCTCAAAAAATCCAAAGCCGTATTGACTATCCCTGATTTATCCATTTCTCTCCAAGTGGAGATTAATCCTGTCCCTCAGAATTTGTCCCAAAATTTTTCCTACCACTGATGTTAAACTCACCAGCCTGTAATTAAATGGCTTATCCCTGCTATCCTTCTTAAATATTGCTACCACATTCGCTGTCCTCCAGTCCTCTGGTACCTCTCCTGTGGCCAGGGAGGATTTGAACATTTGTGTCAAAGCCCCTGCTATCTCCTCCCATGCCTCACATAACAGCCTGGGATACATTCATCTGGGCCTGGGGATTTATCCGCTTTAAAGCCCGGTAAACCAGCTAATGCTTCCTCTCTTTCAATGTTAATATACTCAGGTATATCACAAACCCCCTCCCTGACCTCGACACCTACATCGTCCTTCTCCATGTCAATATCAGTGAATTCATCTCCATATGGCATCTCCTACCCCCATCATTACCAACTTATCACACTGCTCAATGTTCACTACACCCCCATTACTCACCCATCAGCAATCTCAAACAATCAGGACCCACACCTAACATTCACATACTCCACCTCATCACTGATAGCCGTCTCATAACTATCTCTCGCTGCCTCCACATACCACCAGCTATTCAGGTATGGCAGGAACATCACCCAAACACAGTGAAATACAATCACTGAGATTATGGCCGCGCTATTGCAGGATATGTTGCCTATAATCTCAGGGCGCAGCACTAAACTGATGGGGGCCAGGCATACCTTCATCCCCAAAGACTGATGGAGGAGACGGTTCTCCACATCATGACACCAGCTATGACTGAACCCGTAGCATCCGGCATCACCGAGAGCATTCAGGATGATGCTATGTGTCTGCCTTATGCCCCTTCTTAACTTCCACCTCCCCCTCATCAGTGCTGTCTGGGATGATGTGCAAGCTACCGGTGGTGGGACCATGGATCTCCTGCTTTCCATCCCAGCAACAATCCCTGAATTCAACCCTCGCCTTCTGATTTCATACTTTCCAATGATAATCCAAAACTGTCAGCTTCCCAGGCACGGCAGCTCCAGCAGATAGACAGAGAGAGAGAGAGCAACAGCACAGCATTGATGATGTCGCACCATCACTTGGTCTGACAGGCGCAGTCATCTGCTGAAAGCTTGCACTGCATGTACCTTAGAGGCTGGTAAAGAGTCGGAATGTTCACGTGTTCGTTTATAGTATCATAGAGTCAGGATTGGTACAGTACAAAAGAAGGCCATGCAGCCTGTCGTGTCTGTACTGGACACTGCAGAGCAATTCGGCTAGTCCCCTCCAGCCCCTGGACTTTCCCTAGCTATGTGTTTTTTTTCTGTTCAGATAATTTTCCAATTCCACTGTGAATTGCACGGTTGAATCCGCCTCCTCCAATGTCAAAGGCTTTGCATTCCAAATCCTAACCATTCGCTGCACCTTTGCTTCTTTGCCAATCACCTTAAGTCAATGTCCTTTGCTTATGGAACTGTCGGCCAATGGGAACTGCTTATCCCTATCTACACTCTCCAGACCCTTCATAATTTTAAACACTTCTATCAAATCTCCTCTCGACATTCTCGTCTGTATGGAGAACAACCTCAGCTTCTCCAATCGACCCAGTCAACTGAAGTCCCTCATCCTGCAACGTGTCTGAAAATATTTTCTGCACCCTGTCTACAGCTTTCACATCTTTCCTAAATTGTGGTGCCAGGATTAGACGCAATACTCCAGTTGAGACGGAACCATATTTTATACAGGTTTGTCACAGCTTCATAGATCTTGTACTATATGACCGTCTTCATAAATCCTTGGATCGTGTAGGCCTTATTAAAGGCTTTCTCTGCCCTGCAACTATCAACAAAATGAGCACATATACCCGCAGGTCCCTCAGCTCCTGCACCCCTGTAGAATTGTATTCAGTATTTTATGCTGTACCTCCTCGTTCTTCCTACCAAAATGAATCACTTCACACTTCCCATTATTAAATTTCATCTGCTTTCTTACCACCCATTCTCCCAGCCTGTCGACGTCCGCCTGAAGCCTATCGCTATCCTCATAATTCACAATACTTCCACCTTTTGTGTCGTCGATCAAAATCATGCCCTACACATCCAAGGCCAGGCCATTCATATAGATCAAGAAAAGCACTGGTGCTGATACCGACACCCGGGGAACCCACTGGCTACTTCCTCCAGCCCTAGGGAAAACAAAAAAACATTCACCACTACACTGTGTTGTTGCTCAGCCAATTTCCAATTGATACAGCAACTGTCCTGTTTATTCATGGGCTCTCCCTTTGCTGACAAACCTGTTGTGTGACACTTTATCAAATGCCTTTTGGGAGTCTATGTACACCACTTCAACATCATTACCCTTATCAGCCACTCAGCTCCTGACCTCATTATAGCCTTGGTTCAAACATGGGCAAAAGAGCTGAACTCTACAGGTGAGCGGAAAACTCTCTGCTGGTTGGAGTCATACCTAACGCAAAGGAAGATGGTTGTGATTGTTGGAGGTCAACAATCTCAGCTGCAGGACATCACTTCAGGAGTTCCTTGTGGTAGTGTCCGAGACGCAACTATCTACACTTGCTTCATCAAGCACCATGCTTCAATCATAAGGTCAAAAGAGAAGATGTCTACATATCATCTGACCTTCAGTAAAGGAGACATAACTTCAGGGGTGGAGAGCAATCGGACCTGTTTGGGAAAGCCGAGAACGAGAGTAGATAAATTCAGCACGAGGCTGCGGGCATTCACTTACCTTCTGGGAGAGGACAGCAGTCCATGCGCACCTGAGTTTTGAAAAAAAGTCAAAAGTGACATCACAGGGAAGCTGCAAGTTGGTTAGTTGGTGAGTAACTGCTGTTAGGGAATAACTTGAAATAGCTGCGTAAGTAAACAAATTAAGTGAAAGAGCTACAGTTTTTTAGTATAGTATTTTTATGCATGCATCGGAGGTGGGCGTCGCTGGCCTGGCCAGCATTTATTGCCCATCCCAAATTGCCCTTGAGAAGTTGCTGGTGAGGTGCCTTCTTGAACTGCTGCAGTCTTGTGGGGTAGGTACACCCACAGTGCTGTTAGGAAGGGGGTTCCAGGGTTTTGGCCCAGTGACAGTGAAGGAACGGCGATGTCGTTCCACCTCAGGATGGTGTGTGACTTGGAGGGTAACTTGCAGGTGGTGGTGTTCCCATGAATTTGCTGCCCTTGTCCTTCTATTTGGCAGAGTTTGCGGGTTTGGAAGTTACTGTCTAAGGAGCCTTGGTGCGTTGCTGCAGTGCATCTTGTTGATGGTACACGTATCTGCCAATGTGCATCGGTGGTGGAGGGAGTGAATGTTTGTAGATGGGGTGCCAATAAAGCGTGTTGCTTTGTCCTGGATGGTGTCAAGCTTCTTGTGTGTTGTTGGGGCTGCAACCATCCAGGCAAGTGCAGAGTATTCCATCACATTCCTGACTTGTGCCTTGTCGATGGTGGACATTCTTAGGGGAGTCAGGAGGTGAGTTACTCGCCGCAGGACTCCGAGCCTCTCACCTGTTCCTGTAGCCACGGTGTTTATATGGGCTACTCCAGTTAAGTTTCTGGTCAATGGTAGCCCCTAGGATGTTGAAAGTAGGGGATTCAACGATGGTAATGCCATTGAATGTCAAGGGCAGATGGCTAGATTCTCTCTGTTGGAGATGGTCATTGCCTGACACTTGTGTGGCGCGAATGTTACTTGCCACTTATCAGACCAAGCCTGGATACTATCCAAGTCTTGCTGCATTTCTACACGGACTACTTCAGTATTGAGGAGTTTGATATTTAGGGAATCAAGGTCCCTCGTGTATATAATCAATTTGTTGGGTAATTTAAGTGAGTAAATTATGGATAAGTCATGGCAGGGCAGCTTGGCAGCATGGAGTACTCCTCCTGTGCAATGTGGAAAGTCAGGGACTCTTCCAGAGTCCAGGGTAACACTTGTACAGGAAGTGTCTCCAGCTGCAGCTACTTAAAATCCGCGTTTCAGATCTGGAGCAGCGGCTGGAAACATTGGAGCATCCGCAAGGCTGAGATCCTCATGGAGGTGGCCACACCGGAGGGAAAGACTGCTCAAGCAGAAAAGTAATGGGTGACTGCAAGGCAGAGTAGAAGTACAAGGCAGGTAGTGCATGAAACCCCTGGGCCCATTTCCCGATCTAACAGATTTTCCACTTTGGATACAAGTGTGGAATATAGCTTCTCAGGGGAATGTGCCAAGAGCCAGGTCTGTGGCACCACGGGTGGCTCAGCTGCACAGGAGGGGAGGAACAATCGTGGGAGAGCTATAGTGATAGGGGATTATATCGTAATGGTTACAGATAGGCGTTTCTGTGGCCGCAAACGTGAGTCCAGGATGGTAAGTGACTTCCCTGGTACTAGGTCCAGGATGTCACGGAGCAGCTGCAGGCCATTCTGAAGGGGAGGGTGAACAGTCAGAAGTCATGGTTCACATTGGCACCAAAATCATAGGTAGAAAGAGGGATGAGGTCCTACAACAGGAATTTATGGAGCGAGGAAGCAGATTAAAAAGCAGGACCTCAAAGTTTGTAATCTCTGGATTATTCCCAGTGTCACGTGCTAGTGAGTAGAGGAATGCAGGGATAGAGCAGATGAATGCGTGGCTGAAGAGATGGTGCAGGAGGGAGGGCTTTGGGTTCCTGGACCACTGGGTCTGTTTTTGGCGAAGGTGGGATCTGTACAAGTTGGACGGATTGCACTGAACTGGAACAGGACCGACATCCTTGCTGGGAAGTTTGCTCGTGCTGTTCAGGGGCGCGGTCGCGTGGGGGGCGGGGGTGTGGGGTGGAGGGGTGAAACTAATTTGACAGGGAAATGGGATGCAGCGTGTAGCTACTGTGCGGGGTGATGCACAGTCAAAATTAGGAGATACACTAAGTCAATCTGGAAGGCAGAGAAAATATAGACCTTTTAAGGCACAAGCAAATAATACAAGGCTGGATTGTATCTATTTTAACGCAAGTGGTCTTACTAGTAAGGCAGATGAATTGATGGCATTGATAAACACATGTAAATATATTATTGCTGTCACAGAGACATGGTTGAGCGAAGGGCAGGACTGGCAGCTCAATATTCCAGGGTATAGAATCTTCAGGTATGGCAGGGGAGGGAGTAAAAGAGGAGGTGGCATTGCACTGTTGATCAAGGAGTCAATTACGACAGTAAGGAGGGATGAAGATTCCTCAAAAAAGGCCATATGTCTAGAACATAAAACCAAAAAGGGGTTAATCAGTTGGCTGGTAGTGTACAACAGGCCTCCAAATAGTCAGGGAGAGATCGGGGAGCAGATGTGATGGCAAATCTCAGAGAGGTGTAAAAAACAATCCGCCAATAATAGTTGGGGATTTCAACTTACCAATATCAACTGCGATAGTCTTAGTGCAAAAAAAATAAAGGGGGCAGAATTCCTACAGTGCATACAGGACAGCTGTAGTCCTACATGAGAAGGGGCAGTACTGGACCTAATCCTAGGGAATGAACTGGACAATTGGTAGTAGTGCCAGTGGGGGAACATTTCGGTGATAGTACCCATATTTCTGCAAGATTTAAATAGTTGTGGAATAGAACAAAGAGGGACCGGAAATAAACGTATTGAATTGAGGAAGGTCGATTTCAATGTGATAAAACAGGATCTGGTCAAGGTGGACTGGGAGCAGCTACTTGTAGTGAAGTCTACATCAGGCCAGAGGGATTCATTCAAAAAGGAAATAGTGAGAGTTCAGGGCAAACATGTTCTGGTAAAGGTGAAGGGTAGGACCAATGAGTCCATGGAACCCAGGATGTCAAGGGATATAGAGGATTGGATAAGGGGAAAAAAGAGGTTTATGGCAGATTCAGAGCACTGAAAACAGCGGAGGCACTAGAGGATTTTAGAAAGTGTAAGGGGGTACTTAAAAAAGTAATTAGGAAAGCAACGAGGTGACTTGAAAAATCTCTGGCGGCCAAAATACAGGAAAATCCCAAGGCGTGTTATAAGTCTATTAAGGGCAAGAAGGTAACCAGGGAAACAGTAAGGCCTATTAGGGACCAAAATGGAAATGTGTGTGGAGCCGGAGGGCATAGCTGAGGTATTAAATGATTGCTTTTCATTTGAGTTCACGATGGAGAAGGGCGTTGTAGTTGTAGAGACAAGGGAAGGGGATGGTGATACAGTTGAACAAATTATCATTGAAAGAGAGGAATCATTAGCTGTCTTAGCGGGCTTAAAAGTGGATAAATCCACAGGCCCAGATCAGATGTATCCCAGGCTGTCATGTGAGGCAAGGGAGGGGATAGCAAGGGCTCTAACAACAATTTTCAAATCCTCTCTGCCCACAGCAGAGGTACCAGAGTGAATGGAAGACAGCGAATGTGGTACCAGTATTCAAAAAGGGTTGCAGGGATAAACAAGGTAATTGCAGGCCAGTGAGTCTAACATCAGTGGTAGGGAAACCATTGGAAAAAATTCTGAGGGGAAGGATTAATGTCCATCGGAGAGGCAGGAATTCATCAGGGATAGTCAGCATGGCTCTGTCAGAGGGAGATCGTGTCTAATTAACTTGATTGAATTTTTCGAGGATGTAACTAGTTGTGTATATGAAGGTAAAGCAGTTGATTTAGTCGAGATGGACTTCAATAAGACTTTTGATAAGGTCCCGCATGAGAGATTGGTTAAGGAGGTAAGAGCCCACGGGTTCCAGGGCAATTTGGCAATTTGGATCCAAAATTGTCTCTGTGCTAGGAGGCAGAGTGTGATTGTCGAGAGTGTATTTTGTGTTTGGAAGCCTGTGACCAGTGGAGTACCACAGGGATCGGTGCTGGCACCCTTGCTGCTTGTAGCGTATATTCATGATTTATACGTGAATAATGGAGGTATGATCAGTAAGTTCGCAGATGACACAACATTTGGTGGTGTCATAAATAGTGAGGAAGAAAGCTTTAGATTACAGGATGATATGGATGGGCTGGTAAGATGGGCAGAGCTGTGGCAAGTGGAATTTAATCCTGAGAAGTATGAGGTGATGCATTTTGGGAGGAATAACAAGGCAAGGGAATATACAATGGATGGGAGGACCCTAGGAAGTACAGAGGGTCAGAGGGTCCTTGTTGTACTTTTCCATAGATCACTGAAGTCGGCAGCACAGGTAGATAAGGTGGTTAGGAAGGCATCTGGGAAACTTGCCTTTATTGGTGGAGGCATAGAATATAAGAGCAGGGAGATTATGATGGAGCTGTATAAAATGCTAGTTAGGCCTCGCTAGAGTAGTGTGTACAGTCCCGCTCTCCACGCTATAGTAAGGATGTGATTGCACTGGAGAGGGTACAGCGGAGATTCCCCAGGATGTTGCCTGGACTGGAGAATTTCAGCTGTGAAGAGAGACTGGATAGGCGAGTGTTGCTTTCGTTAAAACAGAGAAGGGTGAGAGGGGACCGGATTGAGGTTTACAAAATTAGGAGGGGCATTGATAGGACGAACCATTTTCCATGAGAGGAGTCAATAACCATGGATCATATGTTTATGGTCAGGTGCAAGAGGCTTAGAGAGGATTTGAGGTTTTTTTTCACCCAGAGGATGGTTAGAATCTGGAACACATTGCCTGAAGGGATGGTTGAGGCAAGAACCTTCACAGCATTTAGGAAGTATTTAGATGAACATTTGAAATGCCATAGCATACAAGGCTAAGGGCCAAGTGCTGGAAAATGGGATTTGGATGGATCAATGCTTGATGGTGGGCACAGAAGCGATGTGCTGAAGGGCTTGCTTCTCTGCTGTATAGCTCTATGACTCTTTGATCAGCATCCTGGGCATCACTATTGACCAGAATCTGAATTCGAACAGCCAATTAAATGCTATGGCTCCAAGAGCAGGTCCAGTGCTAGGAATTCTACTGCGAGTAACTAACATCCTGACACCCCAAAGCCTGTCCACCAACTACAAGCACACTTCAGGAATGTGACGTCATATACTCCACTTGCCTGGACCGGTGCAGCTCCGACGACACTCAAGAAACTCGACAACATCCAGGACAAAGCAAGCCGCAGGATTGTCACCCCATCCACCACCATGAACCTTCACTACCTTCACCACTGACGCACAGTGGCAGCAGTGTGTATCTTCTACGGGATGCACTGCAGCAGCTCGCCAAGGCTCCTTCGACAGCACGTTCTAAACCCGCGATCTCTACCACCTAAAAGGGCAAGGGCAGCAGATACATGAGAACACCACCAGCACCTGCAATTTCCTCTCCAAGCCACACACCATTCTGAATTGGAATTATATCACTGTTATTTCACTGTCGCTGGGTCAAAATGCTGGAACTCCCTTTCTTACAGCGCTGTGGGTCCACTTACACGACATTGCCTGCAGTGGTTCAAGAAGGCATCTTGCCACCAACTTCTCAAGGAAATTAGGGATGGTAAATAAATGCTGGCCCACATGCCATACATGAATTAACAGAAACGATGACAGTGTTCAGTACCATATGCAAATCCTCAGACACTGTAGCAGTCCATGACCGCATGCCCCAAGACATGGGCAGCATTCTGGCTTGTGCTGATAATGGGCATGTATTCTTCGCACCAAACAAGTCAGGAGTGTGATGGAATACTTTCCACTTACCTGCCTGAGTACAGCTCCAACAGCAATCAGGAATCGCGAAACCATTCAAGACAAAGCCACCCACTTGATCGGCACCACCTTGTACATTCACTCCCATTCAAAACAAAAGGTAACCCCAAGTATTCCAATAGGGATTCCACCAATCTTGTACTGCATACAAATATGAAGCAGGTAGTGGGAAGTGATGTAGAACGTATTAGCGACACGAAGGGTAAGAATTATATTTGGAGGCATGTGGCAAGGCTGGAATACACAATGAGTAATAAAAGCAAAATAATGGAGATCCTGGAAATCTGAAAAAAAAGCAAGAAATGCTGCAAAAACTCAGAACTGATGAAGGGTCACGGATCTGAAATATTAACACTGCTTCTCTCTCCACAGATGCCACCAGACCTGCTGAGTATGTCCAACATTTCTGGTATATATGATGTAATACAGAATCAGTACTTTGTATTTGTCTTTATTAAGGAAGAGGAGTCTGGCAAAGTATCGGTCGAAGCAGAGAGAATAGAGGCAATTGATAGGGTAATAAATGAGAGGGGAAGGTACTAGTTCGGCTGGTTGTGCTTAGGGTAGATTAGTAAACTTTCCTGATTGCTTGAAACCCAGGTTGTTAAAGGAAGGTGAGGTGGAGATAATGGAAGGGCTTTCCACAAACATCCAATATTCCCTAGATATGGGGGAGCTGCCGGATGACTGGAGAGGGGCAAATTATGAAAGGGTGTAAGGATACTCCTAAAAACTAGAGAGCAGTTGGTTTAACATTCGTGAAGTGTAAGGCTTTAGAAACAAGTCAGGGAAACAATCAATAAGCACTTCTTGAGGCTTGAGTTAATTAACAATAACCTTCATGGATTTTTAAAGGGCAGATCATGCAGTAACAGAGAAGGTTGATGAAGGGAATGCGATGGACGTTGTTCATATGGATGGACTCGAAGAAAGCATTTGATGATTTGATGAGATACCACGTAAAAGTCTGGTTAACATAATTCAGGCTCGTGGAATCGGAGGGTTATTTATCCAATTGGATTGAAATTGGCTTAAGGGCGGTAAATGGTGGCTTTAATGAATGCACGTTGGTAGACAGTGATGTTCGCCAAGGGTCAGTGCTCGGTCCACTGTGTATTTTGTTTTCCTTTGGCGAGATATAATGACTTGGATCTTGGCCTACTCAGTAGCATTTCAATATTTGCTGATGATACCCAACTTGGACAGTGGCAGTGAGAAAGATATGCACCACCTGCCGCAGAACATAGATAAGTTGGCAAAATGGGCAGGCAAGCGACCGGTGGATTTTAATTCAGATAAGTGTGAGGTGATGCATTCCGTCATAAACGATAGGAAGTTAACAGAGACTTCAAAGCACAGTTCTAAAGAATGTGCAGGAACAGAGGGACCTGGGGATGCACGTGCATCTAACTTTGAAGGCGTTAAAAAAGAGAGTGGTTAGTAAAGCATGGGGCATATAGGGCTTCATAAATAGGGAAATACTTTTCAAAAGCAAGAAAGTTATGGAGTCATACAGGATAGAAACAGTCCCTTCGGCCCACCGTATACATGGCAACCTGAATGCTTATCTATACTAATTCTACCTGCCTGCATTAATTCCATATCCCTCTATGCATTGCTCATTCAAGTACCTGTTCAGAAGCCTCTTAAATGTTGCTACTGTTCCTGCCTCCACCACCTCCTCTGGAAGCTCATTCAGGTACCCACTATTATTTGTGTGAAAAATTTACCCCTTTGATCCCCTTTAAGCCTCCTCCATCTCACCTTACATCTATGCCATCTAGTTTTAGTCACCCCTACCATGGGAAACAGATTCTGGCCTATCAATGCCTCTCATAATTTTATATACCTCGATCATGCCCCCTCTCAGCCTCCTTCACTCCAGGGAAAACAGACCCAGCCTGTCCAATCTCTCTTTATAACTCAACCCCTCCAAACCAGGCAACATCCTTGTGAATCTTTTCTGCACCCTCTCTAGTTTAATCGCACATTTCCTGTAGTTCAGCGACCAGAACTGCACACAGTACTCCAAATGCGGCCGAACCAACGTTATGTCCAACTGTAACATGACCTCGCAACTCTTGTACTCAGTGCCTCAGCCGATGAAGGCAAGCATGCCATACGCTTTCTTTGCCACTCTGTCTACCGTGTTGCCACTTTCAGGGAACTATGTACTTGCACCCCAAAGTCTCTCTGCTCAACAACACTCTACAGGACCTGTCATTCTCTGTATAATTCCTTCCCTGGTTTAATTTCCCAAAATGCATTACTTCACACTTGTCTGTTAAATTCCATTTGCTAATCCCTTGCCCACTTTCCCAGTTAATCTATATCCTGTTGTAACGTTAGACAGTTATCTTCTCCGTCCACTATACCACCAATTTTGATGTCATCTGCAAACTTGCTAATCAAGCCCCCTATATTCACATCAAAGTAATTAAAATGTATGACAAACAACAAAGGGCCCAGCACCGATCCTTGCAGCACACCACTGGTCACCGGCCTCCAATCTGAAGAGCAACCCTCCACTACCACCCTCTGCCTCCTATTTCTAAGCCAATTTTGTATCCAATTTGCTAGCACACCCTGGATCCCATGTGTTCGAACCTTCTGGACCAGCCTACCATGCGGGACCTTGTCAATAGCCTTGCTAAAGTCCATGTAGACAAGGTCCATCGCCCTGTCCTCGTCAATCCTCTTGGTCACCTCCTCAAAAACTCAATAAAATTCATGAGACATGAGTTCCCAAGCACAAAGCCACGCTGACTATACATAATCTGACAATGCCTTTCCAAATACATATAAATCCTGTCTCTCAGATTCCCTTGCAATAACTTTCCCACCACTGATGTAAGGCTCACCGGCCGATAGTTCCCTGGCATATCTCTGCTGCCCTTCTTAAATAAAGGTAGAACATTAGCTATCCTCCAGTCTTCTGGTACCTCACCCGTGGCTAACGATGATACAAAAATCTCTGCAAGGGCCACAGCAATCTCCTCTCTTGCTTCCCAGAGCATCCGAGGATACACCTGGTCAGGCCTCGAGGAATTACCCACATTAATGTACTTCAAAACCTCCGACACCTCCTCCTTTGTAATGCTGATATGCTGCCAGATATCGGTGTTCCCTCCCTTGAACTCACTAGCTTCTATGACCTCCTCCACGTTAAATACAGGCAGACATATTCATTTCAGACCGCGCCCATTTGCCGTGGGTCCACACATAGATTACCACACTGATCCTTAAAGGGACCTACTCTCCCTACCTACCCTTTTATGAAGGTTTTTGCACTGGTTGGGCCACAACGAAAATATTGCGTCCAATCTAGTCACCACATTTTAGAATAGATATGAGGGTCCTGGAGAGGGTGCAGAAGACGTTTAGCCGAATGATTCGAGGGTGGGGATTTTAGTTAAAAGATTTACTTTAAAAACCTGGGGTTTGTCTCCCTGCAGCAAATAATATTGAGGAAGATTTGATAGAGATGTGCAAGATTATGACAGGCATGCATAATGTAGACAAATGAAAACGGTTCACATTAAATGATGGTACAAGGACAAGGGGAGACTGATTGAAAATCTTGGGCAAGAGATGCAATGGGAATGTGAAGAAGAAATGCTTATGTAGCGAGTGATAATGACTTCGAAGTTGCTGCCCACGTGGATGTTGGAAACGGAGGTGATCAATGACTTGCAAAGAAATTGCATGGGCTCTTCGAGGGAAGAAAGTTTCTGGGCTCCATGGGTTGAGAGTCGGAATGGGACTGTCTGGATTTATCTGCGAAGAGAGTGAATGGACTCGATGGGCCGAATGGCCACGCTCTGTATCTCGATGAGCATATGACTCATCCCCAGGTGGTCTACTCATCCCCTGAGTGTGTGATACGGAGACAGGGGGCGGTCTACTCATCCCCCGAGTGTACGATACAGACACAGGGAGTGGTCTACTCATCACCTGAGTCTGCAATACAGCGCCAGATGGCGGTCTACTCATCCCCTGAGTCTTAGATACCGAGACAGAGGGTAGTCTGCTCAACCCCTGATTCTGAGATACAGAGAAAAGGGGCAGTTTACTCATCCACTGAGTCTGTGATGCAGAGACATGGGGTGGTCTACTCATCCCCTGAGTCGGTGATACAGAGGCTGGGTGCGGTCTGCTCATCCCCTGAGTCGGTGATACAGAGACATGGGGCGGTCTACTCATCCCCTGAGTCGGTGATACAGAGACAGGGGGCGGTCTACTCATCCCCTGATTCGGGGATACAGAGACAGGGGGCGATATACTCATCCCCTGAGTATGAGATACAGAGACAAGGGCGGTTTACTTATCCCCTGAGTCTGTGATACACAGACCGGGGGTTGTCTAATCATCCCCTGAGTGTGTGATACAGAGACAGGGAGTGGTCTGCTCATCCCCTGAGTATGAGACACAGAGACAGCGTGCGGTCTACTCATCCTCTGTGTATGAAATACAGAGACAAGGGCGGTTTACTCATCCCTTGAGTCGGTGATACAGAGACAGGGCCAGTTTACTCATCCCCTGAGTCTGTGATACAGAGACAGGAGCGGTCTACTCATCCCCTGAATCTGTTATACAGAGACAGGGTGCGGTCTACACATCCCCTGAGTATAAGATACAGAGACAACGGCGGTTAGCTCATCCCCTGAGTCTGTGATACAGAGACAGGGTCAGTCAACACATACCCTGAGTCTGTGATACAAAGACAGGGGGCGGTCTACTCATCCCCTGATTTTGTGATACAGAGACAAGGGGCAGTCTGCTCATTCCCTGAGTCTGTGATGCAGAGACAGGGGGCGGTCTACTCATCCCCTGAGTATGTGATACACAGACATGGGGCGCTCTACTCATCCTGTATCATAGCGTTTTATACAGCTCCATCATAAACTCCCTGCTCTTATATTCTATGCCTTGGCTAATAAAGGCAAATATCTCAGATGCCTTCCTAACCACCTTATCTAGCTGTGCTGCTGCCTTCAGTGATCTATGGACATGTACACCAAGGTCCCTCTTACCCTTTGTACTTCCTAGGGTCATACCATCCATTGCATATTCCCTTGCCTTGTTAGTCCTCCCAAAAGCATCACCTCACACTTCTCAGGATTAAATTCCATTTGCCACAACTCCACCCATCTTATCAGCCCATGTTTATCGTCCTGCAATCTAAGGTTTTCCTCCTCACTATTTACAACACCACCAATTTTCATGCCATCTGTGAATTTACTGATCATACCTACTGTAATCATGTCTAAATCATTAATGTACACGACAAACAACAAGGGCCCCAGGACCGAACCCTGTGTTACACCACTGGTCAGAGGCTTCCACTTGCAAAAACAATCCTCAACCATCACCTTCTGCCTCCTGCCACTAAGCCAATTTTGGATCCAATTTGCCAAATTGCATTGGATCCCATTGGCCCTTACCTTCTTAAACAATCTCCCATGTGGGAGCTTATCAAAAGCCTTACTGAAGTCCATGTATACTACATCAACTGCTTTACCCTCATGTACACACCTATTCACCTCCCCAAAAAAATCAATCATGTTAGTTAGACATGATCTCTCCTTGACAAAGCCATGCTGACTATCCCTGATTAATGCCTGCCTCTCCAAGTGGAGATAAATCCTGTCCCTTCGAACTTTTTCCAATAGTTTCTCTCCTACTGATGTTAGACTCACCAGCCTGTAATTACCTGGTTTATCCCTGCTACCCATCTTGAATAATAGTACCACATTCGCTGTCCTCCAATCCTTCTCGTTGTTAGAGGTCGGGGGTTTGGAAGGTGCTGTCTCAGGAGCCTTGGTGCATTGATACAGTGCACCTAGTAGATGGTACACACTGCTGCCACTGTGCATCGGTGATGGAGGGAGGGAATGTTCCTCGATGTGGTGCAAATCAAGCAGGCTGCTTTAGCCTGGATGGTGTCAAACTTGAGTGTTGTTGGAGCTGCACCCATCCAGGCAAGTGGAGAGTATTCCATCACACTCCTGACCTGTGCCTTGTCGGTGGTGGAGAGGCTTTGGGGAGTCAGGAGGTGAGTTACTCATCACCGGATTCCTAGCCTCTAACCTGCTCTTGTAGCCACGTTATTTATGTGGCTACTCCAGTTCAGTTTCTGGTCAATGGCAGCCCTTAGGATGTTGATAGTGGGGGATTCAGCGATGGGAATGCCATTGAATGTTAAGGGAAGATGGTTAGATTCTCTCTTGTTGGAGATGGTCATTGCCTGGTACTTGTCTGGCGCGAATGTTACTTGCCACGTAACAGCACAAGCTTGCATATTGTCCAAGTCTTGCTGCATTTCTGCACGGACTGCTTCAGTATCTGAGGAGTTGTGAATGGTGCTGAACATTGTTCAATCCTCAGTGAACATCCCACCTTTTGACCTCATGAGTGAAGGAAGGTCATTGATGAAGCAGCTGAAGATGTTTGGGCGTAGGACACTACCCTGAAGAACTCCTGCAGTGATGTCCTGGAGCTCAGATGTTTGACCTCCAGCAACCACAACCATCTTACACAACCACCACCAGACCCCAACACTGACTGGAATCCTGCAAGATTTCACTGATAATCTCGGGCGAATCCTGTTTGTGTTTCTATTCTCATCTCTGACTCCACATCTCACGCAGCCCCATTCCTCAACTCATTTTATTACATTTCATCTTCCAATGACATACCCACTCTCTTCTTTATCTGTACATTCTCTATGCATTCATTCTGTTTCTGTTTTTCATTTGTTTTGTTAGTCTGTCTCTGGAACTGAAGACATTTGGTCAATTTCTAAATTCATCTGAAACATTTGAATAATTGACAAGGAATTGTCACAGCTGTGCTGAGCTTATATCCATCCAGGACACAGATGCCTCTGGAGAACAGGGATCACAGTCAGGTTCAAATTATTCCAATAAGATTCTCCTATAGACCACCTAATGGTGGAAGAGAAGTTGAGGGAAAACATGCAAACAAATCTTTGAAATTCCATAAATGCATAGCATAAAAATCAGGGGAATTTTAACTACCTCCACATAAACTGGAAAGACGACATGGATGAAGGGGAAAAGGGAATGGAATATTTAATGGCCAATCAGATCTCCTTTCCTCCCCAGTACGGAGGAAGCCCAGGAAGAAAGGACCTATATAGGATCTAACGTTAGAAATGAAGCCTAGCTGTTAGGAAAGGTAGTCTTAGGTGAAAATCTTGGAAATAGTGATCAGATTAGAAGATTGAAGATAATGTTTGAAAAATATGTAAGTAAGGGAAAGCCAATGTTAATAGATTGGGGAAAAAGCTGATTTTTAGGGAATGAGAATGGAACTAGTAAAGGAATGCTGAAAAAATATTGACATGCGAAGAGATAGAAGAGCAGTGTGAAATATTTCAAAAAATGATCAATAGATTTCAGGATAAATATATTAAGCTAAATAACAAGAACTAACCAGTCAATGATAAAACACCATAGGCGGATAATTTGATAAGGACAAAATTGAAATGAAAGTAAAAGGTAAACGTTAATTCCATTTACAAGACAGAATAAGGCAACAAAAAGGAATTGGAAGAAGTTAGGAACAAAGTGAAAAAAGAAGGCAAAGAGGACCGAGGAAATGAAATTTTCAGGGAATAATAAAAAGAAATTAGTAAAGATTTCTACAGACACAAATAACAAAAGTAAAATCAGGATCGGGACAGGCTCACTAAGGGATGCATAAGGTAAAGTTAGGTAATGGCAGTAAACTAGCAGAAATAATGGAAAATCACTGAGCCTCAGTTTTTAACTAGGTAAATGAACATGACATAATTATACTCACACTCTCTGCCTCATTCTCTCTTTTCCCCGACGCACTGTAAACCTCTCACTCCACGTCTCTCTCTCAGTCTGTCTCACTTATTTCCCTCTGTATGTTTCCTCTTTGCTGCTGTTTCTCTGCCTCTCTCTCTCTCCCTGTGCCTACTATCTGAGTCAAGAGATTTGCTGTGTAATTTATGTCCCAACACAATCACTTTCCCACAGCCCACCAATACCACTGAACACAATGTATGAGCTGAACTGAACATCCGCACTCCCAGTTTTCAATTGAGCGACTCTGGATATGTCAAGCTTCATCAGTGACTTCGAGTTCTATAAGATTTTTCTGTTAATCGAGAAGCAAGATTACTTTTAGTTTTGACCTCTGCTGCAAATCTGTGCCCCCATCTCACCCAGCCACATTCTTGAACACATTTTCTGACATTTCATTTCACTTGGAATATCTGCTGGCTTATGTCTACATGCTGGTTGGGAAATCTAGAACTAGAGAACACAGACTAGGAATAAGGGTTGGCCATTTAGGACTAAGATGAGGGGAAATGTCTTCACTTAAAGGGGAATGAATCTTTGGAATTCTCTACCGAGAGGATAGTGAATGCTCAGCTGTTGAATATATTCAGGAATGACATTGATAATTTCTTGGATAATAAGGCAGATGGGGATAGTGTAGGAAGGTGGAGTTATGATAATAGATCAAACATTATCATATCGAATGACAGAGCAGAACCAAAGGGCCGAATGATCTACTCCTCTTCTTATTTCTTATGTTCTTATGCCTGTGATGTGCTTTACTTTGTAAGTCTTCTGGGACTTGTTTATGGCGAGCAGCCATAAAGGTGGGGCTAAAGTGTGGTGAGTCGAAGCAACTTAGCAGTTGCCAGGAAAAAAAGACAGAAGCGCAAGGGGAGAGCCAACTGTGTAACAGCCCCGGCAAACAAATGTTCTGCAGCACCTGTCGAAGAGCCTGTCACTCTAGAATTGGCCTTTATAGCCACTCCAGGCGCTGCTTCACAAACCACTGACCACCTCCAGGCGCTTACCCATTGTCTCATGAGATAAGGAGGCCTAAGAAGATGTGCTTTGTAAGTAAGACTTTGTAAGTCTTCCGGGACTTGTTTTTCCTTATTTTTGACAGTCTGTCTCTGTCACGGAAGCTGTTTGGTCAACTTCCAAATTCATCTTGAACATTTGAATAATTGGCAAGCAATAGCTGCTGATCTGCTAAGTGTATTTTCCATATTGGATACAAATGTCTCAGGGGAATGTGGATCGTAGCCAAGTTAAATCATATGAAAATGGCCATTCTACAGGCCAGCTAATAGTGGATGGGAATTAGAGGAAAATATGAAGTGAATCAAATTCATCGTGTATTAATCATGGGAGATTTCAACCACAACTAATAATCTGGAAAGAAGAGGTAGGGAATGGGGCAAAGGGAAAGGAATATTTACAATGTGTTTAGGATGGAATTCGTGCCCAGTAGATAGGAAATCCATCAAGGCAGTGGTGATGGATCCAGTCATTAAAAATAAACCAGAGCTGATGTGAAATCAAAACTTTGATGAAAATCGAGGCAATATCAATCACAACATAACAAACTTTAAGGCAATGATTGAGAAAGATTTAAAGAAGAAAAGCCAAAAATAATAAATTAGAAAAGCTGATTTTGAATGGTAAGTCTGCAATGTAGAAAGGTAAATTGGAACAGAATATTAATGAACAAGCAAATAGAACAGCAGTGGGAAATATTTCAAAAAGTGATGAATGGACTTCAGAAGATATTTATTCTGCTAAAAAAGAACAGACTGCCCAATAATGAGACACCATGGATGAATAAATGAAGAAGCACAAATTGAAACTAAAATGAAAATCCATTGACAATAAATGTGAGGATGCGAGAAAGTAAAATCAAAGAAATGAGGAAGGAAACCAAAATAAATGAAGTCAAAGAGGAGCTGCAAATTTAAATTGTCAAGTAATATGAAAAGAAATAGTGAAGTATTTTACAGAGAGATAAATAACAACATGTAAATCAGAATGGGAGCAGAGTCACTGAAGAATGAACAAGAGCAATTCATAGGTAATGACAGAGTTGTGACAGAAGTAATAGATTCAGACAGATTCACTAAAAAGAAACTGTTTCCAATGACTGGAGGATCAATGAGCAGATGACACAGGTTTAAGGTGACTGTCAGAATACCCAGTGGGAGCATGAGAACAAATGTTTTTGTGAATGAATCGTTAGCATCTCCAATGTACTACTTGATGGTCTGGTGGTGGAAAAAGATTTAAATGTAGATTTCAAAAGGGAATTGTATAAATCTGTGAAGGAGGAAATATTGCTGGGAGATGGGGAAGATTGGAACAGTCCAACAAACATAATTGCTCTTCGAAACAGCTGGCAGAACCTTGAAAGGCTGAATGGCCTCCCTCAGTGCAGTAATATTCTGTGATTCTGTGATCTTAAACACCATAATTATATCACCTCTTAATGTATTCTACGGAAGTGAATGTTTATCTGGTCTATGCTTCCTGTCCTTAGAATTTAACCCTTTTATCTCCAGTATTATTCTGGTATCGTTCTGGGCTGCACTCACTTCAAGGACAATACATCCTTTCTGAGATGGATGACCCAAACCCGATAGCAATACTCCAGATGGAGTCTAACCAGAGCTTTGTACAGCTGAAGCATCACTCACTTCCCTTTGTAATCCAGCCCTCCAGATAAAGGCCAACATCCTAATAATATTCTTCATTACTTTTTGCATCTGCCTACTAAGTTTTAGTGATTCCTGCACTTGGACTCGTACATATCTCTGCTTCACCACAACATTTAGAGAAGTATATGTGTGTATGTACATCTGTGTGTGTGTGTGGGCTTTCTGTGTGTCAATGTGCGTTACTGTGTCTGGTTCTGTGCACATGTTTTAGAACACATATGAACTAACACATGTGTTTTCACGCTCTTTTGTAGCTCTTTCTGAGTGTGTAACTGAGTGCTGTTTGTAGTATATATAAATGATTTGGAGGAAAATGTAGCTGGTCTGATTAGTAAGTTTGTGGACGACACAAAGGTTGGTGGAGTTGCGGATAATGATAAGGATTTTCAGAGGATACAGCAGGATATAGATCGGTTGGAGACTTGGGCAGAGAAATGGCAGATGGAGTTTAATCTGGACAAATGTGAGGTAATGCATTTTGGAAGGTCTAATGCAGATGGGAGCTTTACAGTAAATGGCAGAACCCTTAGGAGTATTGACAGGCAGAGAGATCTGGGCGTACAGGTCCACAGGTCACTGAAAGTGGCAACGCAGGTGGATAAGGTAGTCAAGAAGGCATACGGCATGCTTGCCTTCATCGGTCGGGGCATAGAGTATAAAAATAGGTAAGTCATGCTGCAGCTGTACAGAACCTTAGTTAGGCCACACTTAGAATATTGCGTGCAATTCTGGTCGCCACACTACCAGAAGGACGTGGAGGCTTTGGATAGGGGACAGAGGAGGTTTACCAGGATGTTGCCTGGTCTGGAGGGCATTAGCTATGAGGAGAGGGTGGGAAAACTCGGATTGGTTTCACTGGAATGACGGAGGTGGAGTGGCGACATGATAGAGGTTTACAAAGTTATGAGCGGCATGGACAGAGTGGATAGTCTAGAAGCTTTTTACCAGGGTGGAAGAGTCAGTTACCAGGGGACATAGGTTTAAGGTGAGAGGGGCAAAGTTTAGAGGGGATGTACGAGGCAAGTGTTTTACACAGAGGGTGGTGAGTGCCTGGAACTTGCTGCCAGGGGAGGTGGTGGAAGCAGATACGTTAGCGACCTTGAAGAGACATCTTGACAAATACATGAATAGGAAGGGAATAGAGGGATATGGGCCCTGAAGTGCAGAAGGTGTTAGTTTAGGCAGGCATCAAAATCGGCATAGACTTGGAGGGCCGAATGGCCTGTTCCTGTGCTGTACTGTTCTTTGTTCTTTGTTCCTTATGCATCTTTATATATCTGCTTATTTGGGTGTCGGGGTGTGTGTCTCTGCGTGTGTATGAGTTTGTGTTTATGTGTCTGTGTGTATCTGTTTGTTTGTGTCTCTGTTGCTGGGTATATGTGTGTATGTACGTTTGTGTTTGTATGTCTGAGTGTATCTGTTTGTTTGTGTCTCAGTTCCTGTGTCTGTAAGCAGTAACTCTGAGTATGTATCTAAGCTCTGCAGTCCTGCCACATCCAGCCGTGAATTGTGGTGGACAATTAAACAATTAACTGCAGGCGGTGGCTCCACAAATATCCCCATCCTCAATGAAGTGGGAGCGAAGCACTTTCGTGCAAAAGACAAGGCTGAAGCATTTGCAACAATCTTCAGCCAGAAGTGCCGAATTGATGATCCATCTCAGCCTCCTCCTAAAGTCCTCTGCATCACAGATGCCAGACTTCAGCCAATTCGATTCTTTCCTCGTGATATCAAGAAACGACTGAAGGCACTGGATACTGAAAAGGCTATGGGCCCTGACAATATTCAGGCAATAGTACTGAAGACCTGTGGTCCAGAACTTGCCACGCCCCAAGCTAAGCTGTTTCAGTGCAGGTATAACAGTGGCATCTACCCTGCAATGTGGAAAATTGCCCAGGTATGTCCTGTACACAAAAATCAGGATAAGTCCCACCCGACCAGTTACCGCCCCATCTCAATCATCAGTAAAGTGATGGAAGGTGTCATCAACACTGCGATCACGCGGCACTTGCTTAGCAATAGCCTGCTCAGAAGCTCAGTTAGGGTTATGCCAGGGCAACTCAACTCCTGACCTCATCACAGCCTTGATTCAAAAATGAACAAAAGAGCTGAACTCAAGAGGTGAGCTTCGAGTGACTGCCCTTGAAATCAAGGCAGCATTTGACCGAGTATGGCATCAAGGAGCTCTAGCAAAACTGAGGTCAGTGGGAATCATTGGAAAACCCTCCGTCGGCTGGAGTCATACCCGACGCAAAGGAAGATGGTTGTGGTTGCTGGAGGTCAATCATCTGAGCTCCAGGACATCACTGCAGGAGTTCCTCAGGGTAGTGTCCTAGGCCCAAACATCTTCAGCTGCTTCATCAATGACCTTACTTCAATCATAAGGTCAGAAGTGGGGATGTTCGCTGATGATTGCACAATGTTCAGCACCATTCATGACTCTTCAGACACTGAAGAACTCTGTGTAGATATGCAGCAAGACCTGGACAATATCCAGGCTTGTGCTGATAAGTGGCAAGTAACATTCGCGCCACACAAGTGCCAGGCAATAACCATCTCCAACAAGAGAGAATCTAACCATCTCCCCTTGACATTCAATCACATTACCATCGCTGAATCCCCTACTATCAACATCCTAGGGGCGGCCATTGACCAGAAACTGAACTGGGGCAGACATATAAATAACGTGGCTACAAGAGCAGGTGAGAGGCTAGGAATCCTGAGCGAGTAACTCACCACGTGACTTCCCAAAGCCTGTCCACCATCTACAAAGAACAAGTTAGGTGTGTGATGGAATACTCTCCACTTGCCTGGATGGGTGCAGCTCCAACAACACCCAAGAAGCTGGACACCATCCAGGGCAAAGCAGCCTGCTTGATTGGCACCCCATTCACAAACATTCCCTCCCTCCACAGTGACGCACAGTGGCAGCAGTGTGTACCATCTGCAAGATGCACTGCAGCAACGCACCAAGGCTCCTCAGACAGCACCTTCCAAACCCTCGACCTGAACGTGCTTGTGTATGTGTTTTTCTGTTTGATTGTGTCTCAGTGTGTGTGTCTCCAAGTATGTCTGCTTATTTGTACGTGTCTTTGTGTATCTCCTTGCGTTTCAGTGTGTGTGTTTGTGTGTGTTCCACTATGTGTCAGTGTATACCTGCTTGTTTATGTCTGTTTGTGTGTGTATGTGTGTGTGTGTGTCTGTGCATGTTTGTTTACTTATATGTTATATATACCTGCCTGCTTGTCTCTCATGGTGTGTTTCTGTGTGTTTTATCGCAGTGTGTATGTATATATGAGTTTGTGTGTTTCTGTGTCTTTGTGTATCAGTGTGATTGATTATCAGTTTCGGTGTCTCTGAGTGCCTCTGTGCTTGTGTGTTTATGTGTCTCAGTCTCTGTGAGTATGTGTCACTGAGTGTGTGTCCATGTCTCTGTGTCTTTCTATGTGCCCATGTGTATCTGTTTGTTTGTATCTCACAGTGTGTGGTTCTCTGAGACTGTGACTGTGTTTGTTTGTATATCTTGGTGCATCTGTGCCTCAGTTTCTGTGTCTTGAGTGTGTGTACTTCTGTGTTTGTGTGTATCTGGTTGTGTCTCAGAGTGTGTCTGTATGTATGTTTGTGTTTTTTTATTATTGACTCCTGTGATGGGGATGTTGCTGGCTAGGTCAGCATTTATTGCCCATTTCTAATTGCCGTTGAGACGGTGGTGGTGAGCTGCCTTCATGAACTGCTGCAGTCCATGTGGAACAAAAACAAGAAATGCTGGAGTCACTCAGCAGGTCTGGCAGCATCTGTGGAAAGAGAAGCAGAGTTAACGTTTCGGGTCAGTGACCCTTCTTCGGAACTGACAAATATTAGAAAAGTCACAGGTTGTAAGCAAGTGAGGTGGGGGTGGGGCAAGAGATAACAAAAGAGAAGGTGCACATTGGACCAGGCATCATAGCTGACCAAAAGGTCACGGAGCAAAGGCAAACAATATGTTAATGGTGTGTTGAAAGACAAAGCATTAGTACAGATTAGGTGTGAATACACTGAATATTGAACATCAGCAAGTGCAAACCTGAAAAAAACCAGTCCATGTGGGTTAGGTATACCCACAGTGCTGTTAGGAGGGGAGTTCCAGGATTTTGACCCAGCGACAGTGAATGAACGGCGATATAGTTCCAAGTCAGGATTGTGCGTGACTTGGAGGGGAACTTGCAGGTGATGGTGTTCCCATGCATTTGCTGCCCTTGTCCTTCCAGTTGGTTGAGGTGGCGGGTTTGGAAAGTGCTGACTAAGGAGCCTTGGTGCATTGCTGCAGTGCATCTTGTGGATGGTACACACTGCTGCCACTGTGTGTCTGTGGTGGAGGGGGTGAATGTTTGTGGATGGGGTGCCAATCAAGCGGTCTGCTTTGTCCTGGATGGTGTAGAGCTTCTTGAGTGTTGTTGGAGCTGCACCCATCCAGGCAAGCGGAGAGTATTCCATCACACTCCTGACTTGTGCCTTGTAGATGGTGGACAGGCTTTGGGGAGTTAGGAGGTGAGTTACTCGCTCAGGATTCCTAGCCTCTGACCTGCCCTTGTCGCCATGGCATTTATATGGCTACTCCAGTTCAGTTTCTGGTCAATGGTAACTCCCAGGATGCTGATAGTGGGGACTCAAGCAATCAAAATGCCATTGAATGTCAAGGGGAGTTGGTTGGATTCTCTCTTGTTGGAGATGGTCAATGCCTGGCAATTGTGTGGCGCGAATGTTACTTGCCACTTATCAGCCCAAGCCTGCATATTGTCCAAGTTTTGCTGCATTTCTGCATGGACTGCTTCAGTATCTGAGGAGTTGCAAATGGTGCAGAACATTGTTCAATCCTCAGTGAACATCCCACCTTTTGAACTCATGATTGAAGGAAGGTCATTGATGAAACAGCTGAAGATGTTTGGGCCTAGGACACTACCCTGAGGAACTCCTGCAGTGATGTCCGGGAGCTCAGATGATTGACCTCCAACAACCACAACCATCTCATATATCAACCACCAGAGCCCACCAGTGACTGGAGTTCTGCAAGATTTCACTGTTAATCTCGGGGGAATCTTGTTTAAAGTTTCAGTAGGGGACTATTTGGGAATAGTGATCACAATTCCATAAGTTTTAGAATACTCATGGACAAAGACGTGACTTGTCCTAAAGGAAGAGTGCTAAATGGGGGAAGGCCAACTATACCAAAATTCGGCAGGAGCTGGGGAATGTAGATTGGGAGCAGCTGTTTGAAGATAAATCCACATTTGATATTGGGAGGCTTTTAAAGAGAGGTTGATTAGTGTGCAGGAGAGAAATGTTCCTGTGAAAATGAGGGACAGACATGGCAAGATTAGGGAACCATGAATGACAGGTGAAATTCTGAAATTAGCTAAGAGGAAAAAGGAAGCATACATAAGGTCTAGGCGGCTGAAGAAAGACGAAGCTTTGGAAGAATATGGGGAATGTAGGACCAATCTGAATCGAGGAATTAAGAGGTCTAAAAGGGGTCATGAAATATCTTTAGCAAACAGGCTTAAGGAAACTCCCAAAGCCTTTTATTCATATATAAGGAGCAAGAGGGTAACCAGAGAAAGGATTGGCCCACTCAAGGAAAAAGGAGGAAAATTATGCGTGGAGTCAGAGAAAATGGGTGAGATTCTAAACGAGTACTTTGCATCGGTATTCACCGAGGAGAGGGACATGACGGATGTTGAGGTTAGGGATAGATGTTTGATTACTCTAGGTCATGTCGGCATAAGGAGGGAGGAAGTGTTGGATATTCTAAAAGGCATTAAGGTGAACAAGTCCCCAGGTCCGGATGGGACCTATCCCAGGTTACTGTGGGAAGCGAGAGAGGAAATAGCTGGGGTCTTAACAGATATCTTTGCAGCATCCTTAAACATGGGTGAGGTCCCGGAGGACTGGAGAATTGCTAATGTTGTCCCCTTGTTTAAGAAGGGTAGCTGGGATAATCCAGGTAATTATAGACCGGTGAGCCTGATGTCAGTGGTAGGGAAGCTGCTGGAGAAGATACTGAGGGATAGGATCTATTCCCATTTGGAAGAAAATGGGCTTATCAGTGATAGGCAACATGGTTTTGTGCAGGGAAGGTCATGTCTTACCAACTTAATAGAATTCTTTGAGGAAGTGACAAAGTTGATTGATGAGGGAAGGGCTGTAGATGTCATATACATGGACTTCAGTAAGGCGTTTGATAAGGATCCCCATGGTAGGTTGATGGAGAAAGTGAAGACGCATGGGGTCCAGGGTGTACTAGCTAGATGGATAAAGAACTGGCTGGGCAACAGGAGACAGAGAGTAGAAGTGGAAGGGAGTTTCTCAAAATGGAGACGTGTGACCAGTGGTGTTCCACAGGGATCCGTGCTGGGACCACTGTTGTTTGTGATATACATAAATGATTTGGAGGAAAGTATAGGTGGGCTGATTAGCAAGTTTGCAGACGACACTAAGATTGGTGGAGTAGCAGATAGTGAAGGGGACTGTCAGAGAATACAGCAGAATATGGATAGATTGGAGAGTTGGGCAGAGAAATGGCAGATGCAGTTCAATCAGGGCACGTGCGAGGTGATGCATTTTGGAAGATCCAATTCAAGAGTGAACTATACAATAAATGGAAAAGTCCTGGGAAAATTGATGTACAGAGAGATTTGGGTGTTCAGATCCATTGTTCCCTGAAGGTGGCAATGCAGGTCAATAGAGTGGTCAAGAAGGCATACGGCATATTTTCCTTCATCGGACGGGGTATTGAGTACAAGAGTTGGCAGGTCATGTTACAGTTGTATAATACTTTGGTTCGGCCACATTTGGAATACGGCGCGCAGTTCTGGTCGCCACATTACCAAAAGGATATAGATGCTTTGGAGAGGGTGCAGAGGAGGTTCACCAGGATGTTTCCTGGAATGGAGGGCGCTAGCTATGAAGAGAGGTTGAGTAGATTCTGATTATTGTCATTAGAAAGACGGAGGTTGAGGGAGGACCTGATTGAGGCGTACAAAATCATGAGAGGAAAAGACAGGGTGGATAGCAAGAAGCTTTTTCCCAGAGTGGGGGATTCAATTACAAGGGGTCACGAGTTCAAAGTGAGAGGGGAAAAGTTTAGGGGGGATATGCGTGGAAAGTTCTTTACACAGAGGGTGGTGGGTGTCTGGAATGCGTTGCCAGCGGAGGTGGTAGACGCGGGCATGATAGCATCTTTTAAGATGTATCTAGACAGATGCATGAATGGGCAGGAAGCAAAGAGATACAGACCCTTTGAAAATAGGCGACAGGGTTATGTAGAGGATCTGGATCGGCGCTGGCTTGGAGGGCCGAAGGGCCTGTTCCTGTGCTGTAATTTTCTTTGTTCTTTGTTCTTTGTTGTGATGGGGAACGAAAATCATGGCTTCCATTTTGCCGATTTTTAAACATCAAAAGCAGTACTGCATTGAATCTTGGTCTGCACATGTGACAGCATACATACCACAGACACCAGCAGCAGCAAAAATAAGCGAAAGTAAATCAAATCAGTTTGTAGAGTTAATAGCTGGGTACAGAGACTAACCAGCACAAACAACAATAGCAACAGCAAAGAGGGCAGAATAAATGGCAGCACAATAATGCTGTTAGAATGCACGGTTTACAGCATTAATCGCTGAACAGCCAGACTTACCAGGAACACCAAGAATGCGAGTATTGGATAGTAAAAGTATTGAATCACATAAAGAGCGCAATAAATTCGCCATGCTACTGTTATCAAATCATAATCTGCAATAAGTGCCTGAAACGAAGAAGATAAACCCTTCCCCATTGTTACAACCTCCCAATCAATTGTTCTCAAATTCTGACCCGTTTTTGTAACATTCCAATCTATTGCTCTCAGATTCTGATCCATTGTTGTAACATTCCAATCCATTGTTCTCAGTTTCTGATCGATCATCTCCTTCTCTCTGGAGCCGCAGATCCCTGTTAGTGCCGGGGCTGATACTCCCGCTGACACTAGGTGTTAATAGCTTAGCATTTTGAAGGATGTGCACTATTAATAGAAGAAGAAAACCCTCCAGAGGAAACCCTCACATCTACAGTCCATGGAGACTAACACCAATTCCAAGCACTGAAAGAAAACAGGCTCAGTTAACCCATTTCGATCCAACACTTTTTGAAGGACAATAAAGAATATGCTTTACTCGATCAGGATGGGATGTCTGTGGGTTGCTGGTGGAAAGATATGTTGAAAAATCAGAAGCACTGGCCAGAATTGTTCAATCCTACTTTGATACGGCAATGGTGACAGTGTACTGGGGTTTACAAATGTCACACCCTGTCTGAAAAAGGACAAATGGGTAACCCTGTAATTTACAGGTCATTCATTCTAACGTCGGTGAAACGTTCGAGCGATGTTTCGATTCTATAATCTGGGACAAATTTTTTGTGGCTTGGGGGAAAAAAAGCAAAACATGAGTTTGGAAATGACAAGCTGCCTGGATATGTTAATTCTAAATCATCCCTGATCATAGAACATAGAACATAGAACATTACAGCGCAGTACAGGCCCTTCGGCCCTCGATGTTGCGCCGACCTGTGAAATCATCTGACCTACACTATTCCATTTTCATCCATATGTCTATCCAATGACCACTTAAATTACCTTAAAGTTGGCGAGTGTATGACTGTTGCAGGCAGGGCGTTCCACGCCCCTACTACTCTCTGAGTAAAGAAACTACCTCTGACATCTGTCCTATATCTATCACCCCTCAACTTAAAGCTATGTCCCCTCGTGTTTGCCATCACCATCCGAGGAAAAAGACTCTCACGATCCACCCTATCTAACCCTCTGATAATCTTATATGTCTCTATTAAGTCAACTCTCCTCCTCCTTCTCTCTAACGAAAACAACCTCAAGTCCCTCAGCCTTTCCTCGTAAGACCTTCCCTCCATACCACGCAACATCTTAGTAAATCTCTTCTGCACCCTTTCCAAAGCTTCCACATCCTTCCTATAATGCGGTGACCAGAACTGCACGCAATACTCCAGATGCGGCTGCACCAGAGTTTTGTACAGCTGCAGCATGACCTCGTGGCTCCGAAACTCGATCCCCCTACTAATAAAAGCTAACACACCATATGCCTTCTTAACAGCCCTATTAACCTGGGTGGCAACTTTCAGGGATTTAAGGACACCAAGATCCCTCTGCTCATCTACACTACCAAGAATCTTCCCATTAGCCCAGTACTCTGCATTCCTGTTACTCCTTCCAAAGTGAATCACCTCACACTTTTCCGCATTAAACTCCATTTGCCATCACTCAGCTCAGCTTTGCAGCCTATCCATGTCCCTCTGTAACCTACAACATCCTTCGGCACTATCCACAACTCCACCGACCTTCGTGTCATCCGCAAATTTGATAACTCACCCTTCTACACCCTCATCCAGATCTTTTATAAAAATGACAAAGAGCAGTGGCCCCAAAACAGATCCTTGCGGTACACCACTAGTAACTAAACTCCAGGATGAACATTTGCCATCAACCTCTGTCTTCTTTCAGCTAGCCAATTTCTGATCCAAAGCACTAATTCACCTTCAATCCCATACTTCCGTATTTTCTGCAATAGCCTACCGTGGGGAACCTTTTCAAACGCCTTACTGAAATCCATATACACCACATCCACGGCTTTACCCTCATCCACCTGTTTGGTCACCTTCTCAAAAAACTCAATAAGGTTTGTGAGGCATGGCCTACCCTTCACAAAACCGTGCTGACTATCGCTAATGAACTTATTCTTTTCAAGATGATTATAAATCCTGTCTCCAATAACCTTTTCCAACATTTTACCCACAACCGAAGTAAGGCTCACAGGTCTATAATTACCAGGGCTGTCTCTACTCCCCTTCTTGAACAAGGGGACAACATTTGCTATCCTCCAGTCTTCCAGCACTATTCCTGTCGACAAGGAAAACATAAAGATCAAGGACAAAGGCTCTGCAATCTCCTCCCTGGCTTCCCAGAGAATCCTAGGATAAATCCCATCTGGCTCAGGGGACTTATCTATTTTCACACTTTCCAAAATTGCTAACACCTCCTCCTTGTGAACCTCAATCCCATCTAGCCTAGTAGTCTGTATCTCAGTATTCTCCTCGACAGCATTTTCTTTCTCCACTGTAAATACTGACGGAAAATATTCATTTAACGCTTCCCCATCTCCTCTGATTCCACACGCAACTTCCCACTACTATCCTTGATTGGCCCTAATCTAACTCTCGTCATTCTTTTATTCCTGATATACCTATAGAAAGCCTTAGGGTTTTCCTTGATCCTATCTGCCAATGACTTCTCATGTCCTCTCCTCGCTCTTCTTAGCTCTCCCTTTAGATCCTTCCTGGCTAGCTTGTAACTCTCAAGCGCCCTAACTGAGCCTTCACGTCTCATCCTAACACAGGATGGTTGATGAGGGCAGTGCAGTTGATGTTATTTATATGGACATCCAAATTGCATGTTCAAGTGCCATCTAATTGTCTTGTTAGGAAACCTGTGCCACATGAATTAAAGAGGCAGTGATCGTGTGGACATGACATTGGCTAAGCAACAGAAAGCAGAGAGAAGTTGTGAACAGTTGTTGTTCAGACTGAATGGTAGTATACAATGGTTTCCCCCCGGATATGTATTAAGGTACTATTTCTTTTTGTCACGTATTAATGACATAGAGGTATACATCAATGTCACAATTTCAATATTTGGAGATGACATTTGTCTGGGAAATGTAAACAGCGAGGAGAATAGTAGAAGGCTTCAGAAGGACATCGGCACATTGGTGAAATGAAGCGGCACACAATGACTTTTAATGCGAAGAAGTGTGAAGGATACACTTGGCAGGAAGAATGAGGAGAGGCAACAGAATTAAATGATACAATGTTAACAGAGGTGCAGGCACATGTACACAAGTCTTTGAATGTGAGAAGACACGTTGCTAAGCTTGTTAAAATGCATGTAGGATATTTGGTTTTATACATAGAGGCAGTGAATGAAAACGTAAGAAAACTACGCGACAACTTGATGAAGTATTGATTAGGTCTCAGCTGAACAGTTGTGAGTTATTCTGGACATTACATGTTAGAAAGGATGTCAAAGCCTTGGAGAGGGTACAGGGGAAATTTACTGGAATAATGGTATGGCTGGGTGATTTCAGCTTTGTGGAAGATTGAAGAAGCTGGGATTGCACTCCTTAGAGCAAATCCTGTCAAGGGGACATTTAATATCCGCGTTCAAAATGATGTGGAATGTTAAGAGAGTAAGGATAAACTATTTCCACTGGAACCAGGGTCGGAAACAGGATTTCAAATACTTGGCAAAAGGAAAAGAGGGAATAAAAAGATAACTTTTTTTATATACAGCGAGTTATTACAATCTGGAATGCACCGTCTGAAGACATGAATGAATCAATTCACTAGTAAGTTGCAAAAGGGAACTTGATGAATACTGGCGGAGGTCGAGAGATGATTTGCAGACGTATGGGAAAAGAATAGGCAATAAGGACAAAAGATAAAGCTCTTTAAAAAATGGAAAAGGCAAGATAGACTAAATGAATTGTTTCCATGCTGCGTGATTCTCCGATTCTGTAGTAAAACAAGCCATTGATTCATTATTTCATGTTTACAATTGGTGTCCGGCAGTTTTTCAGCCAGTGCCTCATTGTTACTTGCACTCGAATAAAGGTAACAGCAGAACATCAAACACAAAGGGCCATTGAGGCCAACTAAGTTGACGGAATGTTTATCAGAGTACGTTGTCGGAGTATGACAGACTCGTCGACAGAATTGCGGCTGCCTGCAACGAATTTGGCCTAATCATCAGCCTCAAGAAAACAAACATCATGACACAGGACGTCAGAAATGCTCCATCCATCAATATCGGCGACCACGCTCTGGAAGTGGTTCAAGAGTTCACCTACATAGGCTCAACTATCACCAGTAACCTGTCTCTTGATGCAGAAATCAACATGCACATGGAAAAGGTGTCCACTGCTACATCCAGACAAGCCAAGAGAGTACGGGAAAATGGCGCACTTTGACATGGAACACAAAAGTCCGTGTGTATCAAGCCTGTGTCCTCAGTACCTCGCTCTATGACAGCGAGGTCTGGAGAACGTATGTCACCCAAGAGCGAGGTCTCAATTCATTCCATCTTCGCTGCCTCGGAGAATCCTTGGCATCAGGTGGCAGGTCCGTATCTCCAATGCAGAAGTCCTCGAGGGGGCCAACAAACCCAGCATATACACCCTACTGAGCCAACGACGTTTGAGATGTTTTGGCCATGTGAGCTGGATGGAAGATGGCAGGAGCCTCAAGGACACATTGTACAGCGAGCTCGTCACTGTTATCGACCCACCGGCCGTCCATGCCTCCGCTTTAAAGACGCCTGAAAACGTGACATGAAGTCCTGCGACATTGATAACAAGTCGTGGGAGTCAGTTGCCAGTGTTCATCAGAAAGGCGGGGCCAAAGTGTGGCGAGTCGAACAGACTTAGCTGTTGGCAGGAAAAAAGACAGAAGCGCAAGGAGAGAGCGAACTGCTTAACAGCCCCGTCAACCAATTTTATCTGCAGCACCTGTGGAAGAGCCTGTCACTCCAGAATTGGCCTGCATAGCCACTCCAGGCGCTGTTCCACAAACCACTGACTGCCTCCAGGCGCCTACCCATTGTCTTTCGAGACTAGGAGGCCAAAAAAATGTCCCGCTCTTATCACAGTCCAAGCCTGGTTACAATCAGTCAAATACAAACTCATTGATTTTATTTATATTGTACTCCATATATATTTGTTCTCAGGATATGGGTGACACTGACAAGACTGGCATAACTGTTCTATCCCTGGTTTCCATGATGAAATGTTGGGCCTTCAACTTGAACCACTGCAGTCGTTTAGTGAAGATGCTCCCACAATACTATACAGATAGTATTTCTGACTTTTGACCCAGTCACCATGAAGGAACGGTGATATATTTCCACATCTCGATGGTGTGTAACTTGGAAAATGGGAATGTATAGGTGATGATGTTTTGCATGAGAGTCCAAGCTGATTTCTACCTCCTCCACTATGTCTTATGTTCCCTTTGTGCCATTTGTATGGAAACAAACTGCCAAGCTGGGGTTAAAAGTACTTTGGGTAAAATAATAAACATAAACAACTTAACAATTGCCATTTTGGGACGCAGTTTCGTCACTGGAAAATGTTTAATGAGTTGGGCCTGAACACGAGGATAAGAATTTTAAAATTGAGGAATTACCAGACCAGAAGCCAAAAAAGCTCAGGAGGAACAGGGCTGAAGGGTGAACGGGACTTACTGTGATGCAGGATGTGAGCAGCAGAGTTTTAGATGAGCTGATGATTATGGAGGGGACAAGCTGGGAGGCAATAGATAAGTAGGTTGTATTAGTCGTGTGTGGAGCTAACAATGGAATGAATGAGAGAATAAGCAGCAGAGGAGCTGAGGCAGAGACAGAGATCGACACAGAATCCGAGGGAGGCAGTCTGGGTGATGGCGTTGGAAGATGAGCTCAGAGCCGAATAGGAAGCCTAGGTTTTGAACAGGCTGGTTCACTCTCAGACACTGGCCGGAGAGTGGGATGGAGTCAGTGCATTGGGCCAGTTAAGGGAGGTCATGATGACAAATGGTAGTGACTGCTCCCTTCATTATATGGAAGCAAATAAGCAATGAAAAATGAAGAAAATACCCAAGGAAAAAGACCAAAGCGACAGACGGAAACAGAAAGTGTTTTATAATAACAGAACTGGCCAAGACAAACCACTGTCACAGATTTTAATGCCTAGAAATTCTACGCATGGGGAATTGCAGCCATCTTAGTTAAATTTGTTCCCAGGGCAGTTACAGCACGGGATTGGTACAGAGTAAACCACCCTCTACACTGTCCCCATGAAACACGCCCAGGAAAGCTGAAGCACGGTGTTAGATACTGAGCAACGCTCACCCGACAATGTCCCATCAAACAGGGCGGCATGGTGGCGCAGTGGTTAGCATCGCAGCCTCACAGCTCCAGCGACCCGGGTTCAATTCTGGGTACTGCCTGTGTGGAGTTTGCAAGTTCTCCTTGTGTCTGCGTGGGTTTCCTCTGGGTGATCCGGTTTCCTCCCACATGCCAAAGATTTGCAGGTTGATAGGTTAATTGGCCATTATAAATTGCCCCTGGTATGGGTACGTGTTAGGGAAATATAGGGTGGGTAGGAATATGGAATTAGTGTCGGATTAGTATAAATGGGTGGTTGATGGTCGGCACAGACTCGGTGGGCCGAAGGGCCTGTTTCAGTGCTGTGTCTCGAAACTCAGCTAAACTCAACTCCCAGGACAGGTACAGCACAGTGGTTGGCTGCTGGCTAATTGGAGGTGCTGCGTGCAACAACGAGGTGCACCTGACTGTTGTTGTGTGCAGAGGCTGGAGGCTGCAGACGCTGTGACTGCTGCAAGAGGGAGAGACTGAGATTGAAACAAAGGTTTTCCATCTGTCTTTATTCTGAAAGAGGAAAGCAGGAGGCTCGAAGAAGTGACATCGCTTGTGCATTTGGATTTTGAAGCCCTTTCATTGATTGTTGTGGGGAGGGGGAAAGGAAGAGACTGGAAGACCTTGGGTGGGTTGTTTGTTTGAAAAGGGAGCTCCTGTGTTTAACAGCATTGAATAGGAGCTCCGTCCCCACCCCAACGAGTTAGCCTGAATAGCTGGAGCTGCCCAGGTGAAGAGACTTTCTCTGAACTGCTTCAAACCACACCAGAAGCAGAGTGTGCCTGGGCAACTGCAGCTGTCCCAGGTGAAGACATCGTACCCCCTCCCACCACCAACTGGAAGACCAGCAAAAGGACAGCCTGAATTAACACTGGCAAAGAAACTGATTCCTCATGACCCTCCTCTCGTTCAGCCTCTCTCCCTAGCCATACCCACCAGTCTGTGACTTTTGGGAAAATTTGTTGCTGTTACTTGTTATTCCTTTCTCTCGATATCTATTTTTATTATTTTTTTCTCTCAACGGTGGGTGCGACTCTACAACCCCATGGCTTCACAGTCCTGTCTGGTGGTTCCTTCCTATGCTGCAGCAGCTGCAGCAGCTGCTCCTGTGGCCCCGTCACCATTTAAAATAGTGACATCAAAGCATGGGGTGAAGAGTTAAACGCACCTCAATATGTCTTTAGAGGCCTGTGTAAATGCAATGGCCGATGTTATCGGCCCCTTGGCCATTGTGGCAGCCTCAAATATGTGCGGGAATGCTGTGTTCTTCCTGAAGTCCGAGCCAGCGGTGTCCCTGGATCTGAATAAAGGTCGCACTGTGGGTGGGATGTTCCTGCCGGTGGATCCTTTGGGGGCCACTGCGCAGTAGATAATGTTATCAAATATCCCGTCCCTCATTCCCAGTGAGCTCCTCCTCCCCCACCTGCACCATCTGGGGGAGGTACGGTCGGGGATCACCCCAATGCCACTTCGGGATCACAGCCTTCGACATGTCTACTCCATCCGCCGTCGGCAGATATTTATGCAGTTGGTGCGGGAGGAGGTCTTGGAGGGCCGTTTCGATGCAGAGTTCCAGGGGACGCCCTGCTGCGTCTTCTGTACCTCGGACGGGGTGCGGTGCAACGTCTGCAAGGGGCTGGGTCATGTTCATAAGAGCTGGCCCAACCTTCCGTCAGCCAACTCCACCTCTCCGGCCCAGTGTGGCGCCACTGCACCTCCTTCCACTCCCCCCAAACTTCCTACAGACACCACTCAGTCGGTTCTGGAGGCAGTGGTTTTCACAGCCTGCAGCAGGGAGCAGAGTGCCCTTCCGAAAAGAAAGAAAGCATGGATGAAAAATAAACACCAAGGGTTTAGAATTAGAATTAGAATTAGAATTAGAACATTACAGCGCAGTACAGGCCCTTCGGCCCTCGATGTTGCGCCGACCTGTGAAACCATCTGACCTACACGACTCCATTTTCATCCATATGTCTATCCAATGACCACTTAAATGCCCTTAAAGTTGGAGAGTCTACTACTTTTGCAGGCAGGGCGTTCCACGCCCCTACTACTCTCTGAGTAAAGAAACTACCTTAACATCTGTCCTATATCTATCACCCCTCAACTTAAAGCTATGTCCCCTCGTGTTTGCCATCACCATCCGAGGAAAAAGACTCTCACTATCCACCCTAACTAACCCTCTGATTATCTTATATGTCTCTATTAAGTCACCTCTCCTCCTCCTTCTCTCCAACGAAAACAACCTCAAGTCCCTCAGCCTTTCCTCGTAAGACCTTCCTTCCATACCAGGCAACATCCTAGGAAATCTCCTCTGCACCCTTTCCAAAGCTTCCACATCCTTCCTATAATGCAGTGACCAGAACTGCACGCAATACTCCAGGTGTGGCTGCACCAGAGTTTTGTACAGATGCAGCATGACCTCGTGGCTCCGAAACTCGATCCCCCTACTAATAAAAACTAACACACCATATGCCTTCTTAACAGCCCTATTAACCTGGGTAGCAACTTTCAGGGATTTATGTACCTGGACACCAAAATCTCTCTGTTCATCTGCACTACCAAGAATCTTCCAATTAGCAAAGTACTCTGCATTCCTGTTCCTCCTTCCAAAGTGAATCACCTCACACTTTTCCGCATGAAACTCCATTTGCCATCTCTCAGCCCAGCTCTGCAGCCTATCTATGTCTCTCTGTCCCCTACAACATCCTTGGGCACTATCCACAACTCCACCGACCTTCGTGTCATCCGCAAATTTACTAACCCACCCTTCTACGCCCTCATCCAGGTCATGTATAAAAATGACAAACAGCAGTGGCCCCAAAACAGATCCTTGCGGTACACCACTAGTAACTAAACTCCAGGATGAACATTTGTCATCAACCACCACCCTCTGTCTTCTTTCAGCTAGCCAATTTCTGATCCAAAGCTCTAAATCACCTTCAACCCCATACTTCCGTATTTTCTGCAATAGCCTACCGTGGGGAACCTTATCAAACGCCTTATTGAAATCCATATACACCACATCCACTGCTGTACCCTCATCCACCTGTTTGGTCACCTTCTCGAAAAACTCAATATGGTTTGTGAGGCACGACCTACCCTTCACAAAACCGTGCTGACTATCGCTAATGAACTTATTCTTTTCAAGTTGATTATAAATCCTATCTCTTATAACCTTTTCCAACATTTTACCCACAACCGAAGTAAGGCTCGCAGGTCTATAATTACCAGGGCTGTCTCTACTCCCCTTCTTGAACAAGGGGACAACATTTGCTATCCTCCAGTCCTCCGGCACTATTCCTGTCGACAATGACAACATAAAGATCAAGGACAAAGGCTCTGCAATCTCCTCCCCGGCTTCCCAGAGAATCCTAGGATAAATCCCATCTGGCCCAGGGGACTTATCTATTTTCACACTTTCCAAAATTGCTAACACCTCCTCCTTGTGAACCTCAATCCCATCTAGCCTAGTAGCCTGAATCTCAGTATTCTCCTCGACAACATTTTCTTTCTCTACTGTAAATACTGACGAAAAATATTCATTTAACGCTTCCCCTATCTCCTCTGATTCCACACACAACTTCCCACTACTATCCTTGATTGGCCCTAATATAACTCTAGTCATTCTTTTATTCCTGATATACCTATAGAAAGCCTTAGGGTTTTCCTTGATCCTATCCGTCATTGACATCTCGTGTCCTCTCCTTGCTCTTCTTAGCTCTCCCTTTAGATCCTTCCTGGCTAGCTTGTAACTCTCAAGCGCCCTAACTGAGCCTTCACGTCTCATCCTAACAGAAGCCTTCTTCTTCCTTTTGACAAGCGCTTCAACTTCTTTAGTAAACCACGGCTCCCTCGCTCGACAACTTCCTCCCTGCCTGACAGGTACATACTTATCAAGGACACGCAGTAGCTGCTCCTTGAGTAAGCTCCACATTTCGATTGTGCCCATCCCCTGCAGTTTCCTTCCCCATCCTACGCATCCTAAATCTTGCCTAATCGCATCAACATTACCTTTCCCCCAGCTATAATTCTTGCCTTGCGGTATATACCTGTCCCTGCCCATCGCTAAGGTAAACCTAACCGAATTGTGATCAGGATCACCAAAGTGCTTACATACATCTAAATCTAACACCTGGCCGGGTTCATTACCCAGTACCAAATCCAATGTGGCATCGCCCCTGGTTGGCCTGTCTACAAACTGTGTCAGAAAACCCTCCTGCACACACTGGACAAAAACTGACCCATCTAAAGTACTCGAACTATAGTATTTCCAGTCAATATTTGGAAAGTTAAAGTCCCCCATAACAACTTCCCTGTTACTCTCGCCCATGTCGAGAATCATCTTCGCTATCCTTTCCTCTACATCTCTGGAACTATTCGGAGGTCTATAGAAGACTCCCAACAGGGTGACCTCTCCTCTCCTGTTTCTAACCTCGACCCATACTACCTCAGTAGACGAGTCCTCAAACGTCCTTTCTGCCGCTGTAATACTCTCCTTGATTAACAATGCCACACCCCTCCTCTTTTACCATCTTCTCTTTTCTTACTGAACAGAGCTGGCCCTCAGCTGGCCCTCAGCCATTGTTCGAATCTAGCGCTGATCATCCAGTCCGTCCATGCTTCCCTCAAGAAAGCGGGCAAGGGCTCGGGCATGAAACTGGTTGAGAGGCGCCAATTTAATGCGTTCCTCGATGGGTTGCTGGGGTAGATGAAGGCCAGGTGCACTTCTGCTCCGTCCTCACAGTGAGGTGTTGGTGATGGTTATTAAGTACCTTTGACATGAAGATAACCATAGCCAGCCTCAGCATCAATGGCAGCAGGGGATCTCACCGCAGATTTCACAATCTATCTGTCCTCAGGGGTTTGAGATATGCGGTGAGTTTTCTGCAGGAAAACCACACCGTTCTGGGAGACAAAGCCACCTGGCTCCTGGAGTGGCAGAGTGGCGTCTACATGAGTCACATCACCCCTATTTCTAGTGGTCTGGCTATCTTGTTGGTCCCGACTTTTCAGCGAGAGATCATGGGGTGAAAGGAGCCAATGCCGGGTCACTTGCTCCACCTTGCCGTTCACCTGGGTATCGTGCCGTTCCACCTTGTGAACGCATATACACCCAGGTCCAGCGTTTTGCAAGCACGCTTCTTTGAAGAAGTGTCCGCTGTCTTGAGCTCCATCGATAGCGGCGAGTGCATCAACTTCGGCGGGGATTTTAACAGTACCCTCGAGGTGGGGTATTGCTTCGGTCCCCAGTGTGGCCAAGCAACTGTGGAGAAGTTGAAGGCACTGATCAGCTCCCTCAACTTGGTGGACGTGTGGTGGAATCTCCATCCCGACTCCAGCGCCTTCACATGGAGGACTGGAGGAGGAGGGTCCCAAATCGACCGCCTCTACTTTTCACAGGCGTACTTCTTCCGCGTCTCGGCGGCCTCCATGTGGATGGTGCCATGCTCGGACCACCGCCTGGTGTGGGCGGAGTTCACTCCACTCTGCACGTGGGCGGGGTCCGCGTATTGGCTCTTTAACCACTGGCTGCTGGACGACGAGCGGTTCCGGGACTCGTTCTGTCTATTCTCGGCCGACTGGAGAAGGAAGTGGGGGCTTCCCCTCCTTAAGGCTATGGTGGAATGTGGGCACGTCTCACATCCGTGTATTCTGTCAGCAGTACGCGAAGGGGTCGACCAAGCGGCGAGAAGCCAGGATTGGGCGCCTAGAGAGGGAGGAACTCGGCTTGGAATCCCGCCTCTGTCATTCCGTTGGATGTCCTGGGTGATGATTATGCGCCTGTCCTGGGGGAAAGACTGGCGACCGGGGAGATACCCCTCTTGTGGCACAGGGTGATCATCGTCCTGCTGCCGAATAGGGGTGATATCAGCCTGCTTGAAAACTGGAGTCCGGTCTCCTTCCTCAGCACGGATTGTAAGATCTTTGCCTGGGCTATGTCTACCCGCCCTGGCTCCCTGCTGGCCCACATGATCCACCTCAACCGGTCCTACATGGTCGCGTGCCGATCCATCCAGGACAACATCCACCTTGTCCGGAACCTGATCCATCTTTCCCAGAGGGCTGGTCTATCTGTCGCCTTACTCTCCCTCGATCAGGGGAAGGCGTTCGTCAGGGTGGATCACAAATACCTTTTCGGGACTCTGCGCGCTTTCGGACACGGCGGGATCAGCTCTGCGCGAGCCGGCCATGCGGGTCATCCTCTTGGCTTATGCCGATGAGATGTTCCTCGTTGACTTGCGGAGGATGCGCGACTGCAGCAGACTTTTTCTGCAGCGTCCTCCACGAGGATCAATTGGGAGAAATGTTCTAATCTCCTGGTGGGTCAGTGGCGGGTGGAATCCCTGCCAGAGGAGTTGATTGTCTGGCACATGTATGTCGCGAGTGTTACTTGCCACTTAACAGCCCAAGCCTGGATATTGTCCAGGTGTTGCCTGTTTCAATAGGAGGCTTCTAAGTTGTTACCATCGAATCTGGAGCTCCTTCCCCACACTGTGTCCTGTGACAGTGGAAGCTTCCCAGGTGAAGATTCTTCATTGTTGCTTGATAATATCTGGAAAAGTGTGTGCCTGGATAGCTTCAGCTCTTCCAGGTGAAGACATCAGCCCTCTCCAACCAGAGTACAGGCGTTATGACTGCTCTCTAATTTTGCAGCTGCAACCATTATTTTCTCCTGGCCTTCCTCTCCCTCAGCCTCTTCCCCTTTGCCTCTGACTGCTTACATGATCAAGTTATTGCTATATTTGATAATTGTTTTTCCCCTCGCTCTCTCAACACACTGTGGATGTAACTCTTCTACCCCAAGGCTTCTCAGTTAACTCCTGTGGCGGTGCCTTCCTGTGCTGCAGCAGAAGCTGCTGCAGCTCTTCCGGTTATCCCATCGCCTTTCAAGCTTTTAATAAGAAAGCATGGGGTGAAGAGTTACACCCACCCAAATATGACATGCGTCAAGGAAATGGCCGAAGTTCTCGACTTCCTTCCCCATTGTTGCAGCCTCAAAAATGTATGGGAAGGCAGCGTTTTTTCCTGAAGACCGAGCAGACGGTGTCCCTGTCCCTGAGTGAGGGGCTAACTGTTGGGGGGACCTTCCTACCGCTGGAGCCTCTGTGGGCCACTGGGCAGCGGATCATGCCAGCAAACGTCCTGGCTTTCATTCCCAGTGAGTTCCTCCTTCCACATCTGCGCGATCTGGGGTAGATGAGGTCGGGGATCAGACCAGATCAGCTCGGTCGTCATGAGAAGAGCCTCCGTCATGTGTGCACCGTCCACCCAGATGTATTTATGCAACTGGAGCGCGAGCAGGTCTTGGAGGGGCACTTCAATGTGGAGTGCTGGGGTGGTCTTCCGCGTCTTCTGGACCTCATATGGGGCGCGGTGCTGGGACTGCAAAGGGGTGGTGCACGTTCATAAGAACTGACCCAACCTCCCAGCTGCCAACTCCATCTTGGTGGCCCAGGGTGACGTCGCTCCACCTAGATCACTCAAGCAGTTTCAGAGGCTGTACAGACCCATCCGAGTGGAAGGAAGGTGCTGCACACACCAAAACACCTGAAGGCACGTCCCCTGGTGCAGAGAAAAGACCTGAGACTGTGCTTGACCTTGAGGCTGAAATAGGGGAGTTCACCTGCCCTGCGGCTTAGCTTGGGCCAAGGAAATCTGGGAAGTGGGGCACGGAGGGAGAAGCAGAGGCTTCTGTGGGATGAAGGTCTCTGAGCGTCCTCGCCCCTCCCGAAATTAGAAGAGGAGACTTGCCGCCTCTGAAGAGGGACATGAGTTGTAGGGTGCATTTCCAGGTTCGGGTCCTCGAGCTCACCCCGCCACCATCAATTTGAGAGCTAAAAGCTCTGGGAAGAAACCCTCCGCTCCTCGGAATGGAGTGCGGGAGGGGAGATACCCCTATAGCTGTGGGTACTCTCGAGGAGGGGGCCCGCCCACGGTCGGGGAGCCTGTGGATCCCATGAGTGAAATAATTCCTTTGGCCGATGGGTCAGGAGTCCTGGGTGGGCGCGAGACCTGTGAGGTTCAATGCTCCCAGAAGCTGGATGCTGCCACCCGGGATGTGCCCGACCCAGAGACCAATTTCCATAATTCCCCCATCTGCTTGGTCTGCAGGCTCTGGCAGAACGGGGAAGGCCTCCTCTCTCTGCCTCTGGTTCTGGCTGTGGCTAGTTTTCCAGAGTCTGGAACTTCCATCTCTCCAGGGTCGCTCACTGGGCCTGGGACTGAAGTGGAGGTTGAGCGGGGGGAGGGGCAGTGGTCTGAACCGCTGGCGACCATGGGCTCCAGCCCAATAACTGAATCCAATAGGTACTCCTTCGCCTTCGTTCCTGGGGTGGGATCATTGACGGAGGTGGGACCAGCTAGTGTGGCTGGGATGTCTGCCCCATAGTCTGTGCTGGGTGTGTTCGCCGCTGACGTTGATGACCCGGAGCAGGATGGGGACTCGGAGTGGGGCAAAGAGGATAACATTGAATCCATCGCTAGTGAGGTTGTAGATTCCCTCGTGCCTCCCATGGAGTGTCCTCTCATCCCAACAGCGAAACTCCGGGACCTCCTTGTGGCCTGCAGGGGTTGCCACAATAAAGTTCAACTGGCCCTCGGCCAGTGGTGGAGTTTGGCGCTGATCATCCATTCCGTCCTTACCTCCCTCAAGAAGTCAGGGAAGGGCACGGGTGTGAAATTGTTGAGAGGCACCGATTTAAAGTGTTCCTCAATCGGCTGCTGGGGAGTAGAAGGCAACGTGCTCTTCTGCTCCCTCCTCACCATTAAGTATTGGTGACCCGTTTCTAAGTACTTTTCACATGAAGAGAACCATAGCCAGCCTCAACACCAACGGCAGCAGGGAATCTCACACTCTCTCAGTCCTCATAAAATGGAGATATGCATTTGGCTTTCTGCAGGAAACCCACACCATACCATGAGACAGAGCCACCTGTCCCATGGAATGGCAGGGTGGAGTCTACATGAGTCATCTGACCCCTATTTCTAGTGGGGTGGCTATCTTATTGGCCCCGACCTTTCAGCTGCAGATCCTCAGGGTTTAGGAGCTTCTGTCGGACCGTTTGCTTCACCTTGCCATTTGCCAAGGTAGCATGAGCTCCACTTTGTGAATGTGTACATGTCCAGGCTTGGCGCGTTGCAAGCTCACTTTTTGAAACAATTGTCTGCTCTCTTGAGGTCTATGGATAGCGTTGAGTGCCTCATCCTCGGGAGGGTGAGAGGTGGGATGTAACTGTACACTTGGGGTACCAAGGTGAAACTCATCACTCGGCTAGGGCGCTGGACTGGGGCAAAAGGAAATACTGGGTCTCTGCTTTTGTCCTGAGTCTCCCAATTGAGGAGGGCGGCCAATCACTGATGTGCATCCAAAACGAGGCTGCAACTGCGACCTTCGGACCCTGCAGAGATATGTGCACATCAAGCATCCTCCGAGATGGTGTGCGCTGGTGACATATCTTCTCCAACAGGGCCACTGCCTTCAAGACGGCACGCAGCTCCTGATGGAGGACATGAGATATGACTCTCTCAGGGAGTTGCCTGTCTTTTTCCGGGAGCTATTCAATGTCTGGTAGATGGTCGCCTTCAGTCAGGGCCCTCCTGCATCATCACAGGAGAGCGTCTCGGTTGTCCTGCGGCTGACCCCAGGGTCGGATCGATGCTGGAGGAGTAGCCGAAGCCCCAGGGACACCCCTCACTGCGGGTGACAAGGGGCCTTGGAGTACTCTGCGCTCCTGGCCTAACTGACCTTCGCTCGGCTGTAACTGCTCATCTGACCCTGACCCTGACCATGGGACGCTCTTCGGGAGGAGGACCCGCACAACCAAAGCCAACTGTCTGAAAATCCCTCCTTGCCATTGCACACCACGCGGAGGGTTTTTCTGTACGGGCTGCTCCTGCACAATCTCCACTCCTTGCTTGCATCTATCGTCTGGACATGATGTGGTGGTTCATGTTGCCATCTGGCGATGAGGGGTGGCCCTGGTGGTGGTCTCTCTATGCGGGAGTCCTCGTCTTTTACATCGGGGATGTGAGGTGGAGGGTGCTGCACAGGGCATCCCTGTGCAATCGACTGTTGAGCAGATGCATGGACTCCCAGGCCGCAAGTAAATTACGTGGCCTGGACAAGTCCGTGTTCCATGTATATATGAAATGTGTAAGGTTGCAGCTGCTCTTTGAGTATTTAAAGTGGCTGCTCTTCACATTTCGGTTGCACTTCAGTTCCACACTCCTGATCTTTGGGACGCCAGTGCAAAGGCGGGTGGGTGGGGAGGAGGATCTCCGCATTGGTCTGCTCCTGGGCCTGGCCAAAGTGGCAATTCACACATCCAGGCTGCGGTCAGACGGGTGGTCCGCCTGCCCTGATTGCCAGCCCCACCTCCTGGGTTGCGATCGTGCCTGGGTGCACCTGGATAAGGAGCATACAGTGTCCGCCTGTTTGCTTGAGGCCTTTCATGACCAGTTGGCTCCGCAGGGCTGGAGTGCACCATCAATGCCATAAAAGGCATTTTAATTGGAGTTTTTTTGCTTTACTGATCTTCTTGCAAATTTTATTTGTAATATTATTTTTAGATACAGTACTGAAACAGGCCCTTCAACCCACCGAGTCTGTGCCGACCAACAACCACCCACTTATACTAATCCGACATTTATCCCATATTCCCTACCACATCCCCCCACCCTCCAACCACCTACTTACAATATAGCAATTTACAATGGCCAATTTATCTATCAGCCTGCAAGTCTTTGGCTGTGGGATGAAACCGGAGCACCCGGTGGAACTCACAGGAAGAACTTGCAAGCTCTGCACAGGCCGTACCCCAGTCGCTGGAGCTGTGATGCTACAGTGCTAACCACTGCGCCACCCAAATTATTTGTTTAAAATGAATATAAAGGCGGCCTGAGGAATGAAGGCTTCCTCAACAAATAATATGTAAAAGAGGCCTGGGCTGCCATCAGAAAAAAGGGATTAGATACAGAGTAATGCTCCTCTTCATTGTTCCATCAAACACTTCCAGGACAAGAACAGCACCAGGTTAGGTACAGAGTAAAGCGCCCTCTACACTGTCCCCAACAAACACTCCCAGAGCAGGTACACCACAGTGTTAAATACAGAGTAAAGGTCCCTCTAAAAAAGAAAAACGGTGTGAGGAAAAGAAGAAAAATGGAAAGAAGAAACGGGGTTGGCTACTGCTTGATTGGAGATGCTGATTGCTGATTTCAGCCACGAGCCTCAGCTGACAGTGCTGGTGGTAGCTGGAGGATGCAGAAGTGGAGAGAGGAGCTGCACTGAGCAGAGGGAGATGAGCTACAACTGAGTAGAAGGAGGGTTTGTATAACAACAACCTTCGCAGTGAAAAAAGAGACTATTTGAAACAAGTTCTTGTTTGGAGGTGGGTGCTGAACACCAACACTTTTTCTTTGCTTTTGGACTGTTGAGGGAGAAACAAGGGACCAGAGCAACAGGGAATGGAGCTGCCAATTCTGCAGTGATCTGTGCTGCAGCAATAAGCACACAATGAAGCCCCCATCAAACTCAATTGCCCATCCTAGGTCAGCTGAAGCTACCTGAATAAAGAGACAGAAAGAGACAGCAAGTGCCTCGCCACCTTTCATCTGACCCAGGTGAAGATGCCTCCCCCAACAAGAAGACCACGGGGTCAGGAGTGCTGGCAAAGACTGTTTTAAGTGTGCTGTGTGCACCACCTTCGAAAAGCAAGTCATTGCTCACAACTTATCTTTCTCTTTTTCATTCTCTCCACTGCCTGTCCCATAACTAGCCATATTTATATATTTATTTATTTTCTGATAGACAGTTTTTTGAAATCTGCAGACCTACTTCAGATGTTTAGCTCTTAAGCCCAGGGAGAACCCATCAGCCGTGGGTCCCTAATCTCTCGCCACCAGCGGCACTGTCAGTGCCTCATGCCCTGAGCAAGATGCGCCGATCACTCATGATGAAGGGGAGGGTTAGCACTCATAATTGTGGTATCTCCTGGGAGGACAAAACAGACTCACTTGTGGTGGGGCCGCCTGCAGACCCACCAGGAGAAGTAATTCTTTCTGCCGCTTGATCGGATGTCCTGGGTGGAGGTGGAGGCTGGACTAGAAACGGTCAATCCAGTCTGCCGCCATTTAATGCCACCTAGAATGTATCCGATCCAAAAGGCATTTCAAGCAAGGTGAACAGTGCTGGGCCTGTGGTCACAGGTGGGGCGGGACATGCCATCCTTTCCTACCTCTGGGCCTCGCTCTGGGTGGATTTCTGGAGTCAGGTACTACCATCTCCTTTGGGCCTCTCACTGGCCTGGGGACGGAGGTGGTGCGATGTCCTGAACTGCTGGCACTCATAGGCTCAGTTTTCCTGCAGGAGCCGAGGGAGGACTCCTCAGCATTCGATCCTGTGGGTGGTGTCGCGATGGAGGTGGGATCAGCTGATGCAGCTGAGACGCCTGCCCCATTGTATGTGATGTGTGTGTCGGCTGTTGATGGTGATGATCCAGAGGGGGATGGAACACGGTGTGGGTCACGGAGGATGATATTGAATCCATTACCTGTCAGACAGTGGACTCCCTCGTGCCTCCTTCTGAGTCAACCCTCATCCCCACTGCAGAACTCCAGAACCTCCTTGCAGCTTGCAGGGATTGCTGCAAAAAGGCCAGCTGGCCCATGACCTGTTGTCGAATTTGAGGCTGGTCATCTCATCCATCCGAGCCACACTCAAAAAGAGGGGCAAGTTTGCAGAAGTGAAACCGGTGGTGAGGCACCATTTCAAATGCATTCCTCTCTGGGTTGCTGGAGAAGTGGAATGCAAGGTGTTTTTCCATTCCCTGCTCACATTAAGGTGTTGGTGACGGGTTTCAGTGTACTTTTGGAATGAAGATAACCATCAACATCGCCAGCTTCAACATCAACCGCAGCAGCGTGTCTCTCCGCAAATTTACAATCTCTCAGTCCTCAGGGAAGGGAGGTAGGCAGTGTGCTTTCTGCAGGAAATCCACACCGATTTCAGAGATGAAGCTACCAGGCTCCTGGAGTGGCAGGGTGGAAGGTAACATCCGACCCAGCGGTAGATGGAATTACTGACTTCCTGTGTCTCTCAGTGCGCGCTGAGACTCGAAAAGAGGGGAAAAAAAACTTACAGTGACATCAAGAGAATTCTGCAAGGTGATTGGTTGGGTAAGTAACAACTGTTCGTGCATCTGAATTGCTTAATTTACAAAAGAAACTCAAGTGTTAAGGTGAGTAGTACTACTTAAATTAGTGTAATTTATTAAGGAATTTAGATTGCACTCGGTAGTGCTTGGTGTCGAAAAAGACCCCGAGTGTGATTAGTATTTTTTAAAGGGAGTAACTAAAGTAATTTAAATATAAGTCATGGCAGGAGAGCTCGCACCCGTGATATGCACCAACTGTGCTATGTGTGAATTCAGGGATGCTTCCAGTGGCCCTGAAAATCTTGAGTGCAGGAAGTGTATCCAACTGCAGCTATTGATGGCCAGCATTACGGAGGTAGAGCTGCGGGTGGATTCACTGTGGAGCATCAATGATGCTGAGGACGTTGTGAATAGCATGTTAAGAGAGGTGGTCACACCGCAGGTAATGGCAGCACAGGCAGAAAACGGATGGGTGACCAAAAGGCGAAGTAATATGTGCAGGCAGATAATACAGGACTTCCCTGTGGCCATCCCCCTCTCAAACACATATATCGCTTTGGATGCTGGGGAGGGGCGTGTTGCATGTGGGGGATGAGCTCCCAGGTTAAAGCAGCAACAGCCAGCTCCGTGGCACCAAGGATGGCTCTGCTGGCAGCAGGAGAGAAAAAGTAGTGGAACAGCCAGAGCAAAAGGGGATTCTATGGCCGCAAACGTGACTCCAGGATGGGATGTTGCCTCCCTGGTGCTAGTGTCAAGGATGTCACGGAGTGTCTGCAAGGCATGTGGAAGGGGAAGGGTGAGCAGCCAGAAGTCGTGGTGCACACTTGTACCAACGACATAGGTAGAAAGAGAGATGAGGTCCTGCGACCAGAATTTAGGGAGTTAGGTAGCAGATGAAAAAGCATGACTGCAAAGGTTGTAATCTCTGGATTACTCCGAGTGCCACGTGCTAGTTAGTTTAGAAATAGCAGGATAGAACAGATGAATGCTTGTCTGAGGAGATGGTTCAGGATGGAGGTCATTAGCTTCCTGGATTACTGGGTTTGTTTCTGGCAAAGGTTGGACATGTACATGTTGGGCGGGTTGCACCTGAACCAGAATGGGACAAGCATCCTTGCTGAGAGATATGCTAGTTCTGTTGGGGATTGGGTTGGGTGGGGGGGGGGTGTTTCAGTTTAAACTAATTTGGCAGGGGGATGGGATGCAGAGTGGAGTTACGGTATGGGGTAATATGGAACAGAAAGTGTGTCTGCCTGGAAAGCAGAGCAAATATAGACCTTTTAAGGCACAAAGGAAAAATGCAAGTTTGGATTGCATCTATTTCAATGCAAGGAGTCTTACTAGTAAGGCAGCTGAATTGAGGGCTTTGATTTGCACATGGTATTGTGATAATATTACTATTAAAAAGACATCCTTGAGGGAGGGACAGAACTGGCAGTTCAATATTACAGGGAATAGAATCATCAGGCGCGACAGGGGAGTGGAAAAAGAGGAGGTAGCAATGCACTGTTGATCAAGGAATTAATTACTGCAGTAAGGAGGAAGAACATCTTAGAAGGTTCCTCAAATGAGGCCATTTGGGTAAAATGTAAAAACAGAAAGGGGGCAATCACTTGGCGGGGTGTCTACTATAGGCCTCCAAACAGTCAGGAAGAGATAGAGGAGCAGATATGTAGGCACATTTCTGAGAAGTCTTAAAATAACAGGGTAATAATAGTACGGGATTTCAACTCCCCCAATATCAATTGGGATAGTCTTCGTGCAAAAGACTTAAAAGGGGCGGAATTCTTAAAATGCATACAGGAGAGCTGTATGTGAGTCAGTATGCAGAAAGTTCGACAAGAGAAGGGGCAGTACTGGACCTAATCACAGGGAATGAAGCCAGTCAAGTGGTAGAAGTGTCAGTGGGGCAGCATTTCTGGGATAGTGACTATAACTCTGTAAGATTTGAGCGACTTATGGAAAAGGACAAATACGGACCGGAAATAAAGGTTCTTAACTGGAGGAAGGCCGATTTAAATATGATAAAACAAAATCTGGCCAAAGTGGACTGGGAGCAGTTACTTGTAGGAAAGTAGAACTCACATCAGTGGGAGTCAGTCAAAGAGGACATTGTGAGACTTCAGAGCCAACATGTACCCGTTAAGGTGAAGGGTAGGATCAACAAGTCCAGGGAACCCTGGATGTCAAGAGATATAGAGGATTGGATCAGGTAAAAAAAAGGAGGCTTACTGCAGATTCCAAGCGCTGAAAACAGCGGAGGCAATACAGGAGTATGGAAAGTGTAGAGTGGCAGTTAAAAAGGTAATTAGGAGAGCGAAGAGGGGACATGAGAAAACATTGGTGGGCAAGATAAAGGAAAATCCCAAGGCATTTTATAAGTATATTACTGGCAAGAGGATAACCAGGGAAAGAGTAGGGCCCATTAAGAACCAACGGGGCAATCTTTCTGTGGAGCAGGAGGACATAGGTGAGGTTTTAAATGATTATTTTTCATTTGTGTTCACTATGCAGAATTACAATGTAGGTGTAGAGATCAGGGAGGGGGATTGTGATATACTTGGCCATATTAGCATTGAAATGGGAGGAAATATTAGCTGCTCTGGCGGGCTTAAAAGTGGATAAATCCTCAGGCCCAGATGAGATGTATCCCAGACTGTTGTGTGAGGCAAGGGAGGAGATAGCAGGGGCATTGACACACATGTTCAAATTCTCTCTGGCCACAGGAGAGGTACCAGAGGACTGCAAGATAGCAAATATGGTACCATTATTCAAGAAGGGTAAAAGGGATAAACGAGGTAATTACAGGCTGGTGAGTCTAACATCAGTGGTTGGGAAAATATTGGAAAAATTCTAAGGGACAGGCTTAATCTCCAGTTGGAGAGACAGGGATTAATCAGGAATAGTTAGCATGGTTTTGTTAGGGGGAGATGGTGTCTAACTAACTTGATTTAATTTTTCGAGAAGGTGACTAGATGTGTACATGAGGGTAAAGCAGTTGCGGTAGTCCAAATGGACCTCAGTAAGGCTTTAGATAAGGTCCCGCATGGGAGATTGGTTAAAATTGTAAGAGCTCATGGGATCCAGGGCAATTTGGCAAATTGGATCCAAAATTGGCTTAGTGGCTGGAGACAGAAGGTAATGGTCGAGGGCTGCTTTTGCGATTGGAAGCCTGTGACCAGGGATAAAGCTATATAAAGCGCTAGTTAGGCCACAACTGGAGTACTGTGTGCAGTTCTGGTCACCACACTATAGGAAGGATGTGATTGCACTGGACAGGGTGCAGAGGAGATTCACCAGGATGTTGCCTGGGCTGGAGCATTTCTGCTATGAAGAGAGACTGCTTAGGTTAGGGTTGTTTTACTTGGAGCAGAGAAGGCTGAGGGGGGACATGATTGAGGTGTACAGGATTATGAGGGGCACTGATAGGTGAGAGAGGAAGAAACCTTTTTTCTTCAGCAGAGGGGTCAAGAACCAAGGCCATAGATGTCAAGGTAAGGGTCAGAAGCTTCAGAGGGAATTTGAGGACACATTTTTTCACCCAGAGAGTGGATGGAATCTGGAAAGCACTGCCTGAAGGGGTGGTGGAGGCAGAAACTCTGACAACATTTAAGAAGTATTTAGTTGATCACTTGAAACGCCACAGCATACAGACTACGGGCCAAGTGCAGAAATATGGGCTTAGAATAGTTGGGTGCTGTATGACCAGCACAGACACGATGGGCTGAAAGGCCTGTTTCTATGCTGTATAACTCTATGACTCCAACCATCTCCACTTGACATTCAATGGCATTACCATCGCTGAATCCCCCACTATCAAAATCCTAAGGGTTACCATTGAATAGAAACTGAACTGCAGTAGCCATATAAATACCATGGCTACAAGAGCAGGTCATAGGCTTGGAATGCTATGGCGGGTAACTAACCTCCTGACTACCCAAAGCCTGCCCACCACTTACAAGGCACAAGGCAGGATGTGATGGAATACTCTACACTTGCCTGGATGGGTGCAGCTCCAACAACACGCAAGAAACTCGACACCATCCAGGGTAAATGAGCCCACTTGAATGGCAGCAGTGTGTACCATCTACAAGATGCACAACAGCAACGCACCAATGCTCCTTAGACAGCATCTTACAATCCCACGAACTCTACAAACTAGAACGACAAGGGCATAAAATGCATGGGAACACCACCACCTACAAGTTACCCTTCAAGTCATACACCATCCTGACTTGGAACTTTATCGGCCTTTATTTCACCATCAGTGGGTCAAAATCTTGGTGTTCCATTCCTAACAGCACTGTGTGTGTACCTAACTCACCTGGACTGCAGTGGTTGAAGAAGACAGCTCACCCCTCACCAGCACCTTCACAAGGGCAATTGGGGATGGACAATAAATGCCAACGACGCCCACATCTCATGAATGAATAAAAAAGCAGCCCCACCTTAGTTATTCTTCCTTCCTCTCGTTCCCCCCTCCAACAATCAAATACGAAAAGACTGCAATGCTAAACACACTCATAGAAGTGCTTTCAGTTCCTTCATCTTCCTGTTCCTTTCCTTTGTTCAAGGAATAAGTGGAAAAAATCTTCCTTTCAGTCTCATTCTCTGTCTCCCTGCAGCAGTTGCACTTGCACAGCTTCCAGTCTCCAGCCTCCAGCCTCAGCACACTGTGCACAATCAGCAATCAGCTGAGAATCGTTGTGCACCTGGAAGTCAGTGGTCCCAATTGTGAAAGTGCCAACCCCAGTTGTTTTTTTTTTGATGGTTGGGTTGAGTTTATTCTTGTAAAAGCAGGCGACCTGCCTGGAAACACAAGTTAAGACAATGTTATTTGCTACTTTTCTCAAACATTCACTGGTTCTCACAAAACAGCCACAGTTTCTCATCAAAAACCATTGTGACAAAACTGTTTAATTGTAAAACCCTGATTCTCAGATTTTGAACGTGTTACAGCTTGACAGATAGTGAACCCGATTTCAGCCCTCCCCAACTACTCCAGGGCTCTTTGTTAAATCTGCCTAGACTCCGAGCGAACATTTCTTAAGCTTCCCAGCCTTCCATTTTGCCAAATACAGGATGTGAGCCATAAAACAGGTGCAATATGGAAACTGCCAAATCTCCATGATTGTACCAGAGACCTTTGCTTCAAACTATCCTCTCTCTGTATGAACAGTCATTCCCACAGGAGCTCTTCAGTCTCAGTCGGGAACACCTGCTGTTACTCACTGGGATTTGCACACGTCAGCACAGGGATGGAGAACGGCCCACACACTGAACAAACGATATAGCAAGGAGGTGTACCAATCTGCATGTCAGGTTAATGTTAACTATCCCAGCACAGAGCTACTCTATACAGGACCTGCGAGCCAGATACTGAGGGCATGAAGCAGAGCCATTGCCCTCACAATGCTCCTGAACTCCTGCCTTGCCAACCCCAGTGCTGTACCTGTCCTGGAAGCGTTTGTTGGGACAGTGTAGAGAGAACTTTGCTCTCTATCTAACCTTTTTTTCCCGATTGTCGAGGGAGCTTTATACTGTGTCTAATCCATGCTTTAGTTGCCCTGGAGTGTTTGATAGGGACAATGTAGAGGGGGATTTAGTCCGTATCTCAGCTGTGCTTTACGCCCTGGAAGTGTTGAAGGGATCAATGTGGAGGGAAATTTAGCCGTTAGCTAACCCGTTTTTGCTGGGTGTGTTTGATGGTACAGTGTCGAGGAATGTGTACGCTTCATCTAATCCGTGCCGTACCAATCCTTGGAATGTCTTTTGGGGACTGTGTGGATGGAAGTTTATGCTGCATGTAACCCCGTTTTTTTCATCTGAACCTCGTTAATCACTCAGCACCTCCAATTAGGCAGCAGCCAACCCCGGTGCTCTACTTGTCCTGGGAGTGTTTAATTTGGACAGTGCAGAGGGATCTTTAGTCTGTATCTAACCGCGTTTTATTTTGTCGAGGGGTCCTTTATTCCTCACGTCCCCTTTGTATACATATTTTTAAAGTAACTATATTAACAACAGATGAACCAAAAAACTCAAATTAAATGCCATTCTCAGCGTCGATGATGCACTCCAGTCCCTCTGGTGCCCACCGGTCGCAGAAGGCCTCAAGCAGACCAGCAGACACCGCATGATCATTCTCCAGGGACACTGGGTGCGAACGTAACCGCGGAAGAGCGGCAGGCAATCAGGGAGGAAACAACACCCCCGACGGCCTGCAGCCTGGACCTGTGAATTGCCAGGCCCAGGAGCAGACAGACGAGGAGATCCTCCTCCCAGCCCAAGCCCCTCCTCACCGGCTGGCCAAAGATCAGGAGCGTGGGATGGAAGTGCAGCCAAAACTTGAGCTGCAGCTCCTTCAAATACTCAAAGAGGGGCTTCAACCTTGCACGCTCCATATATACGTGGAACATGGACTCGTCCAGGCCTTAGAATTTACAGACGGCCCAGGAGTCCGTGAATCTGCTTAAAAGTCTATTGCGCGGTACAGCCCTGTTCAACACCCTCCACTCCAGGTCCCCGATGTAAAGGCGGAGATCTCCTGCACAGAGACACTTACATCGGGGTTTCCCCTCGCTGCCAGATGTCAAGACGGATGACCAGTGCGTGTCGGCTGACTGACGAAGGCGAGGCAGGAAAGAGTCTGCAGGAGCAGCCCGTAAAGGAAACCCCTCCACGCCGATTGGAATGACACAGAGAGCATTTCTGAGAGGCGGCTTGGGTTGTGCGGGACTGGCTCTGAGGACGGTTTCGAGGATGGGTCTGATGAGCAGTTCCGGCCGAGCTGGGGTTGGCTCAGCCGGGGGTGAGGAGCACTCTGGAGTTCTCTCATCCCCCGCAGTGAGGGGTGTCCCGGGGGCTTCGGCTACTTCTCCGCCTACTGGTCCATCCCCAGAGCCGGTCGCCCGGACAGCCAAGACGCTCTCCTCTGTCTGCAGAGGCGTCACACATGTCGAAAAGCAGCAGCTCAGAGGCAATGAGGTGACCTTTGGAGGAGTGGAGAGAAAGGGGACAGGAGGAGAGTCAGAGCGTCCCCCACCAGAGAGACGTGGAATCAGCAGCTACTGTCTCTCCAGCACCCCAACTGGGTCCATTGCTGAAAACAAAAGTTACTGTTCCAAAATCAAAATGCTGCAGATGCTGGAAATCTACACTTGTCTGTTCATCACTAATATTTGCTTTCATTTCCGAGAAATACTACTTAGTCCATCTCCCTTACTTTCCCACAACTTGGTCACTGCCAACTCTCTCTCTCACTCTCTCACTGAGTCAGATGGTGGGCTGGTGGAGGTCATTTGGTGTTTGCAAGAAGCATGAATTAGAGGATCGCAGAGGTTTCAGCGGGTTGCAGAGGCTGTTGGTGTTTCCAGGTATAGGGTGGGTGTTGGGGCTGGAGGAGGTCGCAGAGATAGGGAGGGTGGTCTGGGCTGGAGTAGGTTAGAGATGAGAAGGATTGTTGGGGCTGGAGGAGGTTACATGGACAGGGAGGGTTGTAGGAGCTGCAGCAGGTTACGGAGACTGTCATGATCCTTTTTATTCTCTCGGGGAAATATGTGGTGTGTCCTTAAGACAGCAAAGGAGCAATACTGCTTTAAGAACAAGCAGGCCTTCGGAGTTACTGAAAAAGTGCATTCGCTTGACTTTCAAACAGCCATTCATACTGAGCATCGAGAGACACGTTTGTTACAACTTAATTTTGAACTGTCTTAGAGTGCAAACAGAGTATTCTAACAGAGGAAACAGACAGACATCGACGTGTTAGCACCTGAAAGAAGAGTCTTAGCCCATTTTAGAGAGAAGGAAGAGAATTTAGTCTGTTTATTTATTATTATCTCTCAAAATTTAAAAAAAAAATCAGGCCTAAACAGATATCTCTGATAATTTAAACAGTAGGAAGGGAAGTTAAACTGTGACAATCTTTTATCCCTCAAGCACTCTAAAGCCAGATTGATTCTATTGAAAGTGGTTGTGAGTTGTTGATCTACTGTGGTTACCGCTGGAGAAGGAAAACATCACTTACTAATGGATTTCGACGACAGACTGTTTTACTGTTGAATAACCTATTTTGTCCCCATCCAACGGCTGTGAGGACTTCAAGCAACATTGGGCTGCAAATTTGCAACGACTATAATTTTTCTATTTTAAATGTTGTTTATGTCTTCGTAGTGTTTACGAATTTACATTTTCTAATTAAACTATTATTTTGTTGATTTACAGACATGGAGGTTTGCAGCAGCTGCAGGAGGTTAGGTAGATAGGTCGGGTTGTAGGAGCTGGAGGAGATAACAGAGATATGGAAGGTTGTAAGAAATGGAGCTGGTTACAGAGATGTGGCAGGATGTCCGAGCTGGACGGGTTTACATAGATAGGAATGGTTGGAGGAGTGGTCACATATAGATGGAGGGTTTTTACGGCTGGATGAGCTTAGAGAGATATGGATGTTTGTATGAGCTGCAGGAGGTCCCTGAGAGTGGGAGGTTTGTAAGAGCTGGGGAACATTGCAGAGATAAGGAAGGCTGTAAGGGCTGCAGGATGTCACATTGATGGGTGCGGGGTTTATGAGCTGGAGAAGGTTTCAGAGATATACAGAGCTGCAGGGGATGCAGGGGGATGCATAGATAGGGAGCGATGTAGGAGCTGGAAGACGTTACAGCAATTTGGATGATTGTCGGGTGCAGGGTGTTACATATATATGGAGGATTACAAAGTTTGCATGAGGTAAGAGAGATATGGAGGGTTGTATGAGTTGCAGGAGGACCCTTGAAGTAGGAGGGTTGTAGGAGCTGGAGGAGGTTGCAGTGATATGGGGGTGTGTCAGGGCTGCAGTGGGTTACATAGATCGGGAGGGTTATAGGAGATGGAGGGCATAACAGAGATATGGAGGGTTCTAGGGTCTATAGGTGCTGACATAGATAAGGGAGGGTTGTAGGGGCTGGAGGAGGTTACAGAGATATGGATGGCTGAAGGGCGGCACAGTGGTGCAGTGCTTAGCACTGCAGCCTCACAGCTCCAGCGACCCGGGTTCAATCCTGGGTACTGCCTGTGTGGAGTTTGCAAGTTCTCCCTGTCTGCGTGGGTTTCCTCCGGGTGCTCCGGTTTCCTCCCACATGCCAAAGACTTGCAGGTTGATAGGTAAATTGGCCATTATAAATTGTCCCCAGTATAGGTAGGTGGTAGGGAAGTATAGGGATAGGTGGGGATGTGGTAGGAATATGGGATTAGTATAGGATTAGTATAAATGGGTGGTTGATGGTCGGCACAGACTCGGTGGGCCGAAGGGCATGTTTCAGTGCTGTATCTCTAATCTAATCAAATAATCAAGGGGAAGCAGAGGGTTGCATAGATAGGGAGGGTTGCAGGAGCTGGAGGAAGTTACAGCGATATGGATGGTCATATGGGCTGCAGGAGGTTGCACAGAAGGGGATGGTCGTAGTAGGTGGAGGGGGTTAGATCGATATGGAGGGTTATAGGGGTTGGTGGACGTTACAGAGACATGGAGGGTTGTACAGCTGCTGCACGTCCCACAGATTGCGAGAGATGCAGGAGGTTGTAGTGATATGGATGTTTGTAGGGACTGCAGGAGTTTACATATATATGGAGGGTTATAGGGTCTGGAGAATGTTAAAGAGTTATGGAGGGTTGTAGGAGCTGCAGGAGGTCACTTAGATGGCCGGCGCGTTGTAGGAGCTGTAGAAGGTTGCATAGATATGGAGGGCTGCAGGGAGTTACACAGATAGGGAGGATTGTAGGAGCTGGCGGATTTTACAGAGATCTGGACTCTTGTAGGGGCTGCAGGGGGTTACATACATATGAAGGATGAGAAAGGTTGGAGGAGGTTGCAGAGGTAGAGAGTGTTGTAGGAGCTGAAGGAGATTACAGAGTTATGGAGGGACCTAAGGGCTGCAGGGGCTTGCATAGATAAGGAAGTCTATAGGAGCTGGAGCAGGTTACAGTGATGTGGAGCATTGTAGGGTTGCAGGGTGTTACATAGATAGAGGGAGCTGTAGAAGCTGTCGGAGGTTACAGAGATAGGGAGAGTTGTAAGTGCTGCCGGAGGTTACATATATATGTGGACAATTATAGGGGTTGGATGACATTACAGAGATATGCAGAGTTTTATGCGCTGCAGGAGGTCCCATTGATTGTGAGGGTTGTAGGAGCAGGAGGCGGTTGCAGTAATGTGTAGGTCTGCATGGGCTGCCGTCGTTTTCATAAGTAGGGAGAGCAGTAGGAGCTGGAGGAGATAACCGAGATATGGAGGGTTTTAGTCGCTGCTGGGGTTTACATAGATAGGGAGGGTTGTAGGAGCAGGAGGAAGTTGCACAAACATGAAGGGTTCTGGAGGTTGCAGGGGGCTACATAGATAGGGAGGGTTCTAAGATTTGGATGGGTTTGAGAAATATGCAGGGTTGCAACATCTGCAGAAGGTCACAGAGATGGGCAGGGTTGTAGGATCTGGACGAGCTTGCAGTGATATGGAGGGTTGTATGGGTTCCAGAGTGTTACATAGTTAAGGAAGGTTGCAGGATCAACAGCACGTTACATATATGTGGGTGGCTATAGAGGCTCTGTGAGGTTTGAGAGATTTGGAGGGTTGTATGATCTGCAGGAGTTTCCACAGATTGGGAGGTTTGTGGGTGCTGGAGGAGATGGAAGGAATATGGAGGTTTGTAGGGCTGCAGGGGGTTACATAGATAGGGAGGTTTATAGGAGCTAGAGGAGGTTACAATGATATGAAAAGTTGCAGGGCCTGCAAGGGTTTACACAGATAGGGAAGGTTGTAGTGGCTGCAGGAGGTTTCATATATATGGAGGGTTATATGGGCTGGATGAGCTTAGAGAGATATGGAGAGTTGAATGAGCTGCAGGAGGTCCCTTATAGTGAGAGAGTTGGAGGAGATGGAGGAGATGACAGAGACATGGACAGTTATGGGGCTGCAGTGTATTACATAGATAGGGAGGGTTGTAGGATCTGCTGGACGTTCAATAGATGGGCGGGGTTTCAGGAGCTGGAGAACGTTTCAGAGATATGGAGGGCCGCAGGGGCTGCAGGTGGCACATAGATTGGAGGGTTGTCGGAGCTGGAGGAGGTTACAGAGATTTGGACTGTTGTAGGAGTGCAGGTTTTTACACGGATATGGAATGTTATAGGGGCTGGATGAGGTTAGATTTATATGGTTGTATGAGCTGCAGGAGGTCCTTTAGTGTGGGAGGGTTGTAAGAGCTGGAGGAGGTTGCAGTGATATTGAAGTTTGGAGGGGCTGCAGAGTGCTACATAGATTGGGAGAGTTATCGCAGATGGAGAGGAGAACGGAGATGTGGAGGGTTCTAGGGATTGCTGGGGTTTGCATAAATAGGGAGGGTTGCAGGTGCTGAAGTGGCTATATAGATCGGAGGGTTGTAGGGGCAGGAGGAGATTCCATGTATATGTGGAATTATAGGGACCGGATGAGCTTAGAGAAATATGGATGGTTGTCGGGTCTGGATGAAGTTTAAACGATAGGGAGGGTTATAATGGCTGGAACAGGTTACAAGGCTATCGAAGGTTGTAGGAGCTGCAGATGTCATACAGATACTGGGGTTGTAGGAGCTGGAGAAGGCTGCAGAAATATGGAAGGTTCTAGGGGCTGCAGGGTCTAACATGGATAAGGAGGGTTGTAGGAGCTGGAGGAAGTTACAGAGAAACGGAGGGTTGCAGGGGCTGAAGGAGGTCGCATAGATGGCGGGTTGTAGTAGCTGGAGAAAGGTTTCAGAGATATGGACGGCAGCAGGGGCTGTAGGGTGTTGCATAGATAGGGAGGGTTATAGGAACTGGAGGAAATTACAGAGATATGGATGGTTGAAGGGCCGCAGGGGTGGCATAGATAGGGAGGGTTTTAGGAAGTGGAGGAAATTATAGAGTTACATAAACAGCGAGGGTTGTAGGAGCTGGAGTAGGTTACAGAGATAAGGAGGGCTGTAGGGGCTGCTGGAGTGCATAGATGGGGAGGGTTGTAGGTCTGGAGAGGTTACATGTGTATGGAGTGTTATAGGGGCTGGATGAGATTAGAGATATCTGGAGGTTTGTATGGACTGGAGGAAGTTAAAGAGATAGGGAGGGTTATAGGGCTGGAGGAGGTTCCAGGGTTATGGAGTGTTGTAGGAGCTGCAGGTGGTCACAATGTTTGTGGGGAGGGATGGTGCAGTGCTCTCGAAGCTGGAGAGGTTTGCCTTGTTATGGAGGGCTGTAGGGGTTGCAGAGGGTTACATAGATGGGGAGGTTTATAGGAGCTGGAGGGCATTACAGAGATATGGAGGATTGTCGGGGCTGCAGGGGGTTCCAAAGATTGGGAGGGTTGCAGGAGCTGGAGGGCCTTACAGAGATACGGAGGATTGTAGGGGCTGCAGGGGGTTACATAGTTAGGGATGTTTGTAGAATCTGGAGGTGGTTATAGAGATAAGGAGGGTTTTAGGAGCTGGACGACATTCCAGCGATACAAAGGATTGTAGGGGCTGCAGGGGGTCCAAAGATAGGGTGAGTTGTAGGAGTGGGAGAAAGTTACAGAGATATGGATGGTCGTGGGGGCTGCAGGAGGTTGAATAGCTAGGGATGTTCGTAGGAGCTGGAGGTGGTTAGATCTAAATGGAGGATTATTGGGGCTAGTGGATGTTATAGATACACAGAGCGTTGTACAGCTGCGGGAGGTCCCGTAGATTGGGAGTGCTGTAGGAGATGGAGGAGGTTGCATTGATATGGAGGTTTGTAGGGGCTGCAGGGGTTTAGATATATATGGATGGTTATCGGGTCTTGAGAAGGCTGAAGAGTTATGGAGGGGCTTTGGAGCTGCAGTAGGTCACAGAGATTGGGGGCGGGTTGTAGGAGCTGGAGAAGGTTGCATAGATATAGAGGGTTGCAGGGGCTGTGGGGAGTTACATAGATAGGGAGTGTTGTCGGAGCTGCAGGGGGTTACATATATTTGGAGGATTATAAAGGCTGGAGGTGGTTACAGAGGTAGAGAGGGTTGTAGGAGCTGGAGGAGGATGCAGAGATATGGAGGACTGTAGGGGCTTCAGGAGTTTACATAGATAGGGACTGTCGTGGGAGCTGGTGAAGGTTGCTGTGATTTGGAGGGACCTACGGGCTGCACGTGGATACATTCATAGGGATGGTTGTAGGCGTTTACATTTAAATGGGGTGTTATAGGGACTGGAGGATGTTACAGAGATATGGAGGGTGGCAGAATCTGCGGGAGGTCCCATAGATTGGGAGAGTTGTAGGAGCTGGAGGAGGTTGCATATATATGGAGAGTTGTAGAGGCCAGATGAGATTACGGAGATATACAGGGTTATATGAGCTGCAGGAGGTCTCATAGATAGGGAGGGTTGTAAGAGCAGGGGGAGGTTGCAATAATGTGGAGTTTTGTCAGCGCTGCAGCGGGTTACATAGATTGGGAGGGTTGCCGGAGCTGGAGGAGGTTACAGAGATATGGAGGTCTGGAGGCGTCGCAGGGGGTTACATAGACAGGGAGGTTTGTAAGAGCTCTAGTGGGTTAGGAAATATGGAGCGTTGTTGGCGCTGGATGGGGTCTGAGAGATATCCAGGGTTGCAGAAGCTGCAGGAGGTCACTGAGATTGGGAGGGTTGTAGGGGCTGGAGGACTTTACAGAGATATGGAGAGTTGTCGGGCTCCAGGGAGTTAAACAGATAGAGAGGGCTGTAGCAGCTGGAGAAGATTATAGATTTATGGAGGGTTGTAGCGGCTGCATGAGGTTACATACATGTGATGGTTGTTGGAGCTCGAGTGGGATACAAATATATGGAGGGTTATCGGGACTGGAGGAAGATAGAGAGTTATGGTAGGTTGCAAGAGATGCAGGAGGTATCAGAGATTGGGACGGTTGTAGGAGCTGGAGAATTTTACAGAGACATGGACGGTTGAAGGGTATTTCATCGATAGGGAGGGTTGTAGGACCTGGGGTAGGTTATAGAGAGTTGTAGGGGCTTCAGGAGGTAAAATAGATAGGGATGGTTGTTCGAGCTGCAGGTGGCTATATATATCGGAGGGTTATAGGGTCTTGAAGAGGTTAAAGAGATATGGTGGGTTGTCGGGGCTGGATGAGGATACTCAGATAGGGGGTGCTCTAGGTGCTGGAGACAATTGCAGCGATATGGAGGTTTTCAGGAGCTGCACATGCAACACTCACACGCATATATACATTTAAAGTATGTAGATACAATCCCTCAGCACCCCATTGGAACTGGAAAAGGCCATTCAGCCCTCTCTAGCCTGTTAAATAGCAACAGCAGGAGGTCATTCAAACCCCTTGAGCTTGTTACAAAGGAAGAGGAGCGGATCAGTCAGTACCTCACACGGCGAGATCGGATAACTCAATATAGGCTGGCGGGATGAAGCCTGGGATCTTCCTGCTCTATGCATGCGGGGCTCAGTACACACCTCACAGCCCCAAGTAAGCAATGGTTAACACACGGAATGGAAAAAATGAATGAGAGAATTCTGGTGAGCAATCAATAAACCAAAACTCATTCAGAGACAGAATATTTTACTTTATTTTCGTATCGAAGCAGGAGGGTTTATTCCAGGCCCGTAACTCCTCTCACTGACACACCAGCTCTCAATCTGTTTGGTCACCGGTAGATTCATTCAGTATCACCCCATCATTTACTTTGCAGAGCAGACTCGCTGGACCTACCATTATAGAGAGTTTGGGGTTGGTGCAGAATGAACCGATCATCTCTCCGACTCGAGGGGGTTGAATGGAATTCAGGAGAAGCTTCCTTACCCAGTGAATGTTGAGAATTTCGGACTCAATAGCGCGGGCAGTGGTTGAAGTAAATGGTGTAGATGTATTTTGGGGGAAGCTGGATAAACACATGAGGCAGAAAGGAATAGAAGGATATGTCGAACGGGTGAGATGAGGAGCGGGTGGGGTGAATGCTGGGTATTTCCTGCTCTGTGCTACCCCTTAACACTGCCAACAGTTGCGGCCGGACCATGTGGTTTGTTCTTCTTGCAAGGAGCAGACAATCCAGGTTCCACAAATTGTGGTTGATGAACTAGGCTGCAACCATTCCATTTTCTGTCTTTTTGGGATTTTGCGCTGGTTAAGATAATTGAAACTGGCCTGAGGCAAAGCACAAACCGACAGACGAGAATCAGAGTGAAAGCGAGGGAGAGAGAGAGAATTGGCCATTAGAAGGAAATCCATCAATGGCAGATCAAATCACAAAAATGATGCTATCGGATCATACCCATTAGGAATGGGGTGCACCGGCGGGCACAGTCCTAGAGCCATTTACGGCATAGAAGGAAGACATTCGGCCCATCGAGTCTATGCCAGCTCTCCATGGAGCAATCCAGTCAGTCCCACTCCCCTGGTTAATAACCGCAGCACTCCAAGTCTCTTTCGTTTAAGCGCCCATCCAATTTCTTTAGAAAACTTCGATTGTGTCCACTTCTACCACGCTCAAGTGCAGCGAGTTCCAGGTTATTATCACTCACTGGGTAAAAAAAGTTATTCTCACATCCTCTGCATTTTTTGCGTTTGCCAGCTCTTATACCATTAGTTAATAGGAACAGCTTTTCCTTGTCGAACATATCGAAGAATATCATAACCTTGTACACCTCTATCAATTCTCCCCTCAATCTCCATTGCTCCAAGGAGAACAAAGAAAAGTTTTCCAACCTCACCTTGCAGCTAGCAATCCCCTCATCTGGAACCATTCTGGTAAATCTCCTCCGCACCCTCTCAGGGATCCTCACATCCTTCCAAAAGTGTGATGACCAGAAATGCATACACTAATCCAATTGGGGCATAACCAGATTGTTATAAAGTTTCAACATAACTTCCCTGACTGTTGCACAATGCGTCTATTTACGAAGTCAACAATGCCATATGTTTGGCTACCACTCCCTCAGTATGTCCTTCAACTTTCAAAGTTCGATGTACAAGCATCCCCAGGTCTCTCTGTTCCTGCACACGTTTTGGAACCGTGCCATTCGGTCTATATTGCCTCTCCCTATTCCTTCTGCCAAAATGCATGACCGCTTACTTATATTAAATTCCATCTGCCACCTGTCTTTCCATTTTTCTAGCACATCTATGTCCTGTTGTAGGCTGTTCATATCATCCTCACTGTTTGCCACACCACCAAGGTTTGTGCCATCGACACATTTCGAGATTCTGCATTCCAAGATGTAAGACTTAAATATAGCAAAAAAAAATGCTCCGAGCACTGACTCTGGGAGAAAATTACTATCTACCATCCGCCAGTCTGCAAAAAAAAACAACCATTTAGCATGGCTCGCTGTTTTCTGTCCTTTAGATAATTTTGTATCCAGTTGAACACTGGTTCTCCTATTCTATGAGCCTCAATTTTGTTAAGCAGCTTATTATGTGGTACATTATCAAACTCATTCTTAAAGTCCATGTCAACAACATTCATTGCATTTCCTTCCTCAACCTTATCTGTTGAACATCATACAATTCAATCAAATTAGTCAAGCATGATCTGCCTTTTACAAATCCGTGCTGGCTATCACAAATTAACTGAAACCTCTCCAAGTGCTAGTCGATTTTTCCCTGAGTCTTATTTCTAAACTTTTATCCACCACTGATGTTAGGCCAACTGCCTGCAGTTGCCAGAAATGTCCTTGCACCCTTTTTTGAATAAGGGATTCACTTTGCCACTCTCTAACCCTCTGTCACTTCCCTCATATCTGGGAAGATTGCACAATTATGACACGCCCTTCTGCAATGTCTACCCCCACTTTGTTTAGTAACCTGCCATGCAGTCCATCTGGATCAGGTGACTTATCTACCCCTATCACAGCCAGCCTTTTCAGCACCTGCCTCTCTCAAATTTTACCATATGCATTGGCTCAACTCTCCGCTTCTATTGATATTTTGTTAGATTCATCTTCCTTAGTAAACACTGATACAATATACTCATTATCTATTCTAGCCTTTATGTTACTGGAAACGCTACTTTCATCCTCCAATTCTGCTGAACACAAAGTATCCTTCAAGTGTGTCACCTGGAATTCTGCGCTTTCCAGTCGCTGCCCTGCATGCTTCGTGATGAACCCAGAGCACTCTCTCAATCTGAGTAATACACCTAAATTCACAATCATAAAGCACAGGAGGTCATTCAGACCGTTGTCCTTGTGCTGGCTCTTTAAGAGTGATCCACTTAGTCTCACACTCCACCGACCTTCCTCCATAGCTCTGTACATTCATTCCCTTCAAGTATTTATCCAATTCTCCTTTAAAAGTTACTCTTGAATTTTCTTCCAGCACCTTTTCAGGCAGTGCATTCCAGATCACAACAACTCACTGTGTCAAAACATTTCTCATTGCCCCCTCTGGTGCCATAGTCAATTATAATAAATCTTTGTCAATTGGTTACAGACCCTCCTGCCACTGGAAACATTTATGCATATTGACTCTATCAAAAAATTGTGTGACTTTGAAAGACTTGATTAAATATACTCTTAAGCTTCTGTGCTCTAAGGAAAACAATCCCAAATTCTCTCGTTTCTCCAAATTAACAGAAATCCCTCATACCTGTGGCTATTCTGGGAAATAACCTCTTGCACCCTGTCTAATACCTTGACATCTTTCTGAAACTGCGGTGCCCAGAACTGGAGAAAATATTCCATTTGGGAACTAATCAGCGTTTTATAAAGGTTTAGTGCAATGTCCATGTATTGTAGGCTGTGCCTCTCTGTATAGATCCCAGGATCCACTATATGTTTTAATCAGCCCTCTCAAATTGCCCCACCAGAATGACTTGTGAACAAGCATCCCCTGTTTCGGATTTATTGGCAGTACCAACATTGAGGGAGTGCTTCACAGTGGGATGGGCAGCTCTGAGGGAGGGCGAGACTGTCAGAGGAGCAGTACTGATGGAGCACTGCAATGTCGGATGATCAGCACTGAGGGAGGGCTGTAACAGTCGGAGGAGCAGCATTGAGGGAGCCCTTCAATGTCGGAGGGGCAGCACTGAGGGAGCACTGCACTGTCCAAGGATCTGTACTGAGGGAGTGCTGAGACAATCAGAGGAGCAGCACTGAGGGAGTGCTACAATGTTAATTCGGCAGTACTAAGGGAGCACTGCATGGTCGAAAGGTCAATACTAAGGGAATGAGGCACAATCAGATGGGCAGTACTGAGGCAGTGCTCCACTGTTGGAGGAGCATTACTGAGGGAGTGCTGTCCTGTCGAAGAGGCGATTTAAAAATGCACTGCAATGTTGGATGTGCTGTTTGTTTGGATGACAGGTCCCTAGGTCCCGTTTGCCCACTTCGGTGGAGATAAATACTTCCAGGACCCCGTCTCCTGCTGAGAGAGCAGCTACTACGTTAAAACAATCAGCTTTTGCCCAGTTACCACCTTCCCCACCACAACTGCCATCGAAAGACGGAAAGGCCCGAGGATGCCAAATGGACTCCTCCTGTTCCAGCATAACAGGCTCGAGGAGCTGAATGACCTCCTCCTGTCCCTGTGTAACATCCTCTCGGGGGCTTAATGGCCTCCTCCTGTTCCTGTTTATCAGTCTCAAGAGGGTTTAATGGCCTCTTCCTTTTCCTGCGTTTTCTCTGATTGGTCAGTCATGGCGATGGACAGTGAATCTCTCTGCCTGATTAAAACTGTCCTTGTATGTTGTCTCGTCCTCGCTCTCCCATCCCCAGGAATAGTTGAAGACTCTCGCCAATGAGACAGTGAATGACTCCTCAGAGTTTCACTGCCTGCCATTCCAATTCTCCATACATCACAGTGAGATCCTGCAGCTCAAGGCCCAGATGGATGATGGACACAATCTGCTCTTCCCCTTCTGAACCACAATGGAGTGAAGGACCTCGCTAAAACAAAATGAGAGCGAGGGATGGCTCTAAGGGTGTTGGAAAGAACACCCTCATTGCTGGGAGAATGCAGCCTCGAATTTTCATTAGTTAATAAAACCTCTGTTTGTCACTGACAGGCTCTCTGAATTATGTAGTTATGGCATTTTGTGGAATTTCATGTAATGTTGAATTGGAGCTCAGTGAATGTAACTCTCCGAGTAAGATTTTTAGTGGGAATATCAGTTAGTGCAAAATCATACTGAGTGTGGATCGCTAACCAGAGTGGAACACCTGACTGCAATGACCATGTATTACTGACAGTATCTGGCTCTGTAGTATTGTATTGAGTTAAGTTCACTAACGATAGTGGGACACAAGATCCCAGTGGTCATGTATTATTTGGAGTATCTGTCACTGTTAAGCTGAACTGAGAGTGGGCCACTAGCCGGAGTGGGAAACCTGATCCCAGTTGTCATGTTCTACTGGGAGTATCTGTCTCCGTGGAGTTGTAAGGAGTATAATGGTAGAACATGGTTCTATTTCGAAATCATTTATTCAGGTAAACTAAAAGCAACATACTATGGAAATCTGAAATAAAAACAGCTGGAAATACGCAGCATGTCTGGCAACATCTGGGGAGAGAGAAACAGATTTATCTTTCAGGTCTCTGACGTTTCGTCAGAACTGGAAATGATTAGAAATGTAGTTGGGTTTGTGCGAGTGAAGGTGGAGGGGGAAGAAAAACAAAAGGGAAGGTGTGTGATAGGGTGGACGGAAGGAGAGATTAAATGACAAAGGTGTCATGGGATGAAAGGCAAATGGATTAGGAATGGACGTACTAAAAGGCAAAGCATTTGTCCAGAGAATGGTAACGGTAGCATTTGCAGATGCATTACATGGTCTAAAACAAATAAACTTTCCTCTAAGACACAAAAGCCAAACAGGAAAGATAAATTAACCGTGGCTAGTAAAAGTTAAAGATTGCCTAGATCAAGATAAGTGGCTTATCAGGCTGTCAGAAAAATGGGTAAACCCGAGGATAGTGAGCAATTTAGAATCCAGCAAATGATGACCAAGAAATTGATAAGAAAAGGGAAAATATAATATGAATGCAACATAGCAAGAAACATAAAGGTGGATGGTAAAAGTATATTTAGGTATGTGAAAAGGAAAAGTTTAGCAAGGACAGACCTATTGCAGGTGGAGACAGGAGAATTGTTAGTGGAGAATAGGGAATGGGCAGACAAAATAAACAATTACTTTGTATCTGTCTTCATGGAGGAAGAAACAGAAAATGTCCCAGAATACTAGGAAACCAAGGGACTTTCAAAAATGAGGAACTGAAAGAAATTAGTATTAATGAAGAGTTAGCACTCGAAGGGTTAACCGGAGTGAAGGTTGAGAAATCTATGGGATCAGATGATCCACACACCAGAGTGTTGATGGAGGTGGCGAAAAGAGAGGGAATGCACTGGTGGTTATCTTTCAATATTCTATCGATTCTGGAAAGGTCCCTTCGGACTGCAAAGTAGCAAATATAACCACACTATTGAAGAAAGGAGGCAGAGAGAAAACGGGTAACGACAGACCTGTGAGTTTGACGTTGGTAGTATGGAAAATGGTAGAATCCATTCTAAAGGATCTGACAACTGGACACTTAATAAATCATGATATGATTTTAAAGAGTCAAAATGAATTTATGGAGGGAGATCATGTTTGAGAAAGTTGTTGGAGTTTTTTAGGATTTTACTTGCAGCATAGATAAAGGAGAACCAGTGGATGTGGTGTATTTGAATTTTCAGAAGGTATTTGATACTGTCCCACACAGGAGGTTAGTAAACAAAATTAGAACACATGGGATTAGGGTTAATATACTGCAACGAATGTGGAATTGGTTAACATACAGAATAAACTGGCCGTTCTCAGGATGGTAGCTTGTTGCTAATGGGGTACCACAGGAATCAGTGCTGGGGCCGCAGCCATTCACAATCTATGTAAATGAGTTGGATTTGGCGACCGAATGTAATATTTCCAAATTTGCTGATCACACAAAACTAGGTGGGAATTTAAGTTGTGAGGAGGATGCAAGGAGGCTTCAAGGGACTTTCACAGACTAAGGGAATGGGCAAGAATATGGCAGATCGAATGTAATGTGAATAATTGTGATGTTATTTTCTTTGGTAGAAAAACACAGAAAAAAACAGACTATTTCTTAAATGAGTCGAGGTTGGGAAAGGTTGATGTCCAAAGCTACCTGGGTGTCCTTTTTCATAAATCACTAAAACCTTGCATGCAGCTGCAGCAAACAATTAGAAAGGCAAATAGTATGTTCGGCTTAATCAAAGGGGGTTTTAGGTGGAGAAGTAAGCAAGGCTTGCTGCAATTGTATCGAGCCTTGGTGAGACCACACCTGGTGTATTGTGTCGTTTTGATCTCCTCATCTGAGGAACAATATACTTGCCATGGAGGGAACTGAGCCTGTATTCTCTCGAGTTTCGAAGAATGAGATGTGATCTAATTGAAACTTTAAAAAATCTTAAACGGCGTGACAAAAGTAGATGCAGATTCGATATTTCGCATGGCTGGTGGGTGTGGACCAAGGGGGCATAGTCTCAGAATAAGGGGGAAGCCATTTAAGACTGAGGAGGAAGTTCATCACTCAGCGGATGATGAATCTTTGGAATTCTCTACCCCAGAGGACTGTGGAATTGAGGATGCTGAAGACAGAAATCTACAGATATTTAGATGCAAATGACATCCAGGGATGTGGGGATAGCACGGGAAAGTAGACTATCAGCCAAATTTAATTGAATGGCGAAGAAGGCTCCAAGGGCTGAATGGCCTACTCTTGCTTCTATGTTCCCATTTTCCTATGTTCATATCATGAACAGTTCTGTCTGAAAGCACAACCATGAAAAAACGGAGTTTGAGACACCCATTAAACTGCACCGAAAGAAACGGATGTTAATTAATTCCTGACATCACATAGCATTGTCACAGCATTCTAATTCCCTGTCGAATGAATTTTGTGCTCTGAGTATAGTTACTGTAAACACTACATTTACTTTACTGCTGAGTATCGCCTTCCCCCCAGCTGGGTCATAAAAATCTGTGAGTCAGGAGTGATGAATTTTATTGTCTTGCTATTGCATAGGAAGAATATTGGACTGTGGTATTGAAACAACCTATTCTCGAACTGCTTAAGATTTGATGGATATATTGTTACATATGATTCAGAGTCTCTACACGTGTAACCTGTACCACTGACTGTTCTGAGCTCAGTGAGGAGTGTCCCTGTGAGAAGAGTCACGGAGAACTGAGGAGTATACATATCTGGTTTTCAAAATGCAAAGATCAGACAGAGGGAAATAAATGATAGCATTAATAAATGGTGAACAATGAAATAAATAGCGCACTTCTCTCAGTTCTGGAATCATCCTGGTTAAAATAAGTGCATATTCTCCAGTAAATCAATATCGTTTTTGCAACATGGAGACCAGAACTGCACATTGTACGCTAAGTGTTGTGTAACAAAGGTTCTGTATTAGTTTAATATCAGCTCTGCTTTTTCAATTCCATTTCTTTCGAAGAGAAATCCAGTTCAATAAACAGAAAGTCCTGGAAATACTCAATAAGTCTGGCAGCATCTGTGGAGTGAGAAACAGAGTTAACTTTTTAGGTCTGTGACCTTTCATGTTTGCTCTTTTAAATTTTAATTTGAACTCATTATCTCTGATTACCTGTTCCTCTCTACCCTATTCATGCACTTATGTTCTAAGGTGCATTTCAGAACCTGATTCTTCTGACCAAAAGTCCTCACATATCATTATATTGAAATTAATTTGCTGTCCAATTGTCCATTATTAACGTTTATAAACATAATTTTTAATGAATTCGCTACTTTGTTGCATTCTTCTTCTTTATTAACTATATTCTCAGTGTGGATTTGTCAGCAAAGTTGCAAATTGTGCTTCATTTTTTATGTAACTGGTGAACGATACTGTTCCCAGCGTTGGTCAATGTGGAACACCACTTCCAGACTTCCACCAGTCTGACATAACACCTTTTACCTCATACTCACTGTTTGATGCGTCTGTAGCTGGCTTGCTGTCCGTTCTTCTGCTTCTCTCCTCCAGTCCTCCAGTACTCTGGAGATTGAAATTTTCTATCTGGTGACTCTGCTGTTTCCACCATTCCTTCACTGAGCAACTGTCATACATCCCATGTGGATTGGGTCAATATTTTACTTTATTGAGTGACAAAAGGAAAGGCGAGGGACGAGATTTCAGGGGCACTGACAGAAATTTTCAGATATTCTCTGTTCACAGGAGAGGTACAAGAGGTTTGATAAGGTTCCCCATGGTCGGCTCATTCAGAAAGTAAGGAGGCATGGGATTCAGGGAAAGTTGGCTGTCTGGATACAAAATTGGCTGGCCCATAGAAGTCAGAGGGTGGGAGGAGATGGAAAGTATTCAGCATGGAGCTCGGTGACCAGTGGTGTTCCGCAAGGATCTGTTCTGGGACCTCTGCTCTTTGTGATTTTTATAAATGACTTCGATGAGGAAGTGGAAGGCTGGGTTAGCAAGTTTGCCGATGACACGAAGGTTGCTGGAGTTGTGGATAGTGTGGAAGGCTGTTCCAAGTTGCAACGGGACATTGACAGAATGCAGAGCTGGGCTGAGAAGTGGCAGATGGAGTTCAACCTGGAAAAGTGTGAAGTGATTCATTTTGGAAGGTCGAATCTTAATGCAGAATACAGGCTTAAAGACAGGATTCTTGGTAGTGTGGAGGAACAGAGGGATCTTGGGGTCCATGTCCATAGATCCCTCAAAGTTGCCACCCAAGTTGATAGGGTTGTTAAGAAGGCGTATGGTGTGTTGGCTTTCATTAACAGGGGGATTGAGTTTAAGAGCCACGAGGTTATGCTGCAGCTCTATAAGGCCCTGGTTCGACCACACTTGGAATATTGTGTTGAGTTCTAGTCGCCTCGTTATAGGAAGGATGTGGAAGCTTTAGAGAGGGTGCAGAGGAGATTTACCAGGATGCTGCCTGGACTGGAAGGCATGTCTTATGAAGAAAGATTGAGGGAGCTAGGGCTTTTCTCATTGGAGCGAAGAAGGATGAGAGGTGACTTGATAGAGGGGTACAAGATGATGAGAGGCATAGATAGAGTGGATAGCCAGATACTTTTTCCCAGGATGGAAAGGGCTATCACCAGGGGGCATAATTTTAAGGTGATTGGAGGACGGTTTCGGGGAGATGTCAGAGGTAGGTTCTTTACACAGAGAGTGGTGGGTGCGTGGAATGCGCTGCAGCGGTGGTAGTAGAAGCAGATACATTCGGGACATTTAAGCTACTCTTGGATAGGTATATGGATGATGGTAGAATGAAGGGTAGGTAGTTAGTTTGATCTTAGAGTAGGTTAAAGGTTCGCACAACATCGTGGGATAAATCAGGTAATTAAAGGCCGGTACGTCTAACATCAGTGGTTGGGAAACTACTGGAAAAAGCTCTGAGGGACAGAATTAATCTCCACTTGGACAGGTAAGGATTAATCAGGGATAGTCAGCATGGCTTTGTCAGGGGATATCTTGTCTAACTAACTTGATTGAATTTTTAGAGGAGGTGACGAGATGTGTAGGTGAGGGCAAAGCAGTTGCTGTAGTCGACATGGACTTCAGTAAGGCGTTTGATAAGGTCCCACATGGGAGATTGGTTAAGAATATAAGAGCTCATGGTATCCAGAGCAACTTGGTAAATTCGATCCAAAATAGGTTTAGTGGCAGAAAGCAGAGGGATATTGTCGAGGGTTGGCTTTACGAGTGGAAGACTGTGGCCAGTGGTGCACCATAGGGATCGGTGCTGGATCCCTTGCTGTTTGTAGTGTACATTAATGATTTATGCTTGGAAACAGGTGGTATGATCAATATGTTCACAGATGACACGAAAATTGGTGGTGCTGTAAATAGTGAGGAGGAAAGCCTTAGATTGCAACACGATATAGATTGGCTGGTAAAATGGGTGGAGCAGTGGCAAATAGAATATAATCCTGAGAAGTGTGAGGTGATGCAGTGTGGGAGGACTACCATGTCAAGAGAATATACAATGGGTAGTAGGACCCTAGGAAGTACAGAGGGTCAGTGGGACCTTGGTATTCTTGTCCTTAGATCAATGAAGTCGGCAGCACAGGTAGATAAGGTGATGAGGAAAGCATATGGTATACGTGCCTTTATTAGCCCAGGCATACAATATATGAGGGAGCTGTATAAAACGCTAGTTAGGCCACAGCTGGGGTACTTTGTTCATTTCTTGGCCCCACGCCATAGGAAAGATGTGATTGCACTGGAGAGGGTGCAGATGAGATTCTCCAGGATGTTGCCTGGGCTGGAGAATTTCAGCTATGCAGAGAGACTGAAAAGGCTAGGGTTGTTTTCCTTAAAGCACAGTAGGCTGAGGGGAGATATGATATAATTGAAATAGCTACATGCTTGATGGCTGGCACTGACACGAATGGTCGACGGGCCTCTTTCTGTGCTGTATATCTCTACGACTCAATGAAAATGTGTTGCGTTGAAAGAGATTAACTGAACTTGTTTGTTCAGTGACTGTAATTAATATCTGTCTCCATTGTCACTAATTGTGTCACTGGGGGGATTCCTTGTTCCATTAATAAAGGACTCTTTGCAATGTGTTATCCCATTGTGTCAACGTTAGCATCATCCCCGGTGATAACAGGGTTCAGTGGCTACAGAGAGAGGGAGAGGATAGGTCAGAATCTGAGAAGAATATTTTGGATTATTGCGACAATGGGCCAGGATCTGGGAACAATGGACTGGAATGCGACAACAATGGACCCGAATCTGGGATCAGAAGTCTGGAAAGTTACAACAGTTGATCAGAATCTGAGAATGGAAGATTGGAATACGGCAGCAATGAGCAGAAGTATAACCTATTTGTTTTATTTTCTTTCTGCATATTATCATTGGCTAACATTAGAATTCCGGATCAAATATGCACTTGTGATTATTCAACACATTTACTATCCCATCCTTGCTATAATTGGTGTCCCTGGTAAGTCTCTCAGTCCAGTTATTATATCTATAAACCATGATTCATTCTATTACAAATCTTTGTTGTTTAAATATTGAGGAAATGGAAGCCATTTCTTTGATTCCTGGTACAAAGTCAACATGCTAACCAAAGACTCAATCCCCCTCACTTGACAATATCTGAGGCTGGAGCAACTGTTTGCAACCTGGGCAATCATTTTGATCCTCAGCTGACTTCAAATCACATATTATCGCCGCTATCAATACTGAATCCTACCACCTGCAAAATATCGCAATCTACCTCAGCCCATCCGTTGTATAAACCCTTATCATTGCTTTTCTTAAATCCAGATTCGCCTATTCCAAAACTATACTGGTGAGATTCACAGGTACAACCTCTCTTACACCACAGGAGATTCAAGTCACTAATACTAAATCACACCAAACAACATGCACCCATCCACATGTTCTCAGCGAAATGCATTGGTTCCTGGTCTAGCAGCACCTCAATTTTCCTATTCCCATCCTTGTGTTTGAACCCCTCCATGTCCTCGCCCCTCCTATTACTCCTAAAACCTCTGTCCATTTCCCATATCCCTGTGAGTTGTTCCTTTTCAGTATTTATCGCAAATGTCTTTTGAAAGATTACTTCTTTTCATCTGTATCTCTCCATGGCCATGATTCTGGGCTTCACAGAAGGATGAATCTATTTTGCTGGTGCTGCAAAGATTATAAAACACAATATGGTGCAGGACAAGCTGCCAGCCACACCTGGCATATCCCGTGTGGTTATCCGTGTTGGGCAGGGTCCTCCAACAACCTTGACGCACTTCTTTGAAATTTGGTCTGTCTCTGCATGTTCCAGGCATCCATGCTAATACGAATTAGAATTAGAACATTGCAGCGCAGTACAGGCCCTTCAGCCCTCGATGTTGCGCCGACCTGTGAAACCATCTGTCCTACACTATTCCATTTTCATCCATATGTCTATCCAATGACCACTTAAATGCCCTGAAAGGTGAGGAGCTATTGAATTCCCTCTGCTAATGCCAAGTTATTTAAGGTGCTGCAGATTGTTTTCTGGAGGTTGAGTTTGTGAACTGCTGCATACAATTAGGGAGGGCTGAGGAAGTGTTCACCCAACTCTGGATGAAATATGGAGACTGCATTAACAGCGCATATTGATCGACAAGAAATGGAGCAGAAGCTGCAGAAAAGGAAAGCTCTGCGAAGAGGAAGGCATTGGCGGAATCTGCGCTGGACAACCCGAGATTTTCAAGAGCACGTTTCCTACCAACACCTAATGCAAGATTTGTACACGTGGTAACTCCGATTCAACAAGGAGGTGGTCACAGAGATGTGCAGCCTCCATCAACATAGTCTGGAGTCTCACACCAAAGCCAAGACAGAGCTGTCAGTGGCAGATAAGACCATTCTCTGCATAGACAACTTTCCAGGCGGTGGGGGAGCAACATATCCAACACATCCCAATGTGTGTACATGGATGCATTCGGGAGATGACAGAGGGCATCCAGGCCAGGTGAAAAGAAAACATCGTTTTCTCCCTCACAGAGAATACAGGATAAGAGATCCCATGGTTTTGCGAAAGCAGTGGAGTTCCAGATGGTTCATGTGGCTCTGCGGAATCCAATGTCAAAGAGGAGTGGTAAAGGAAATGAACAACTCTTTTCGATTAATGTGCACTTGATTTGTGACTGTGCAAACGTTGCTGAAAGTTGCTGAAGGTTCACTATCCTGGCAGTAGCGACAGCAGCTTCAATCTGAGGCAGTCAGCCATTCTCACCATCTTTGCATCTCCAGAGCGAACCAGAATGTTGCTTATCGAGGGAGAATGCTATGCTGTCATTGAGTGATAGTATATTTTACTGCACAAAAGCAGAGTTGTCGGCCCATCGACTCCATGCCGGCTCTCCACAGAGCTAATCAGTCTGTCCCCACTGCCCCATTCAATTCCTATAGCCCTGCAGGTCTATTTCCTTCAAGTGGCCAACCAATTTCCTTTTGAAGTCATTAATTGTTTTATTGTTTTGGCAGCAATACGTTACAAGACAAGCTTGAGTTCAATGGTTAATACATTGTGGATGTTTTATCGTGAAGTAGCTCTAAGGACAACAACTCTAGCCTATCCAGTCTCTCTTCACAGCTGAAATGCTCCAGCCCAGGCAACATCCTGGTGAATCTCCTCTGCTCCCACTCCAGTGCAGTCACATCCTTCCGATAGTGTGGTGCCCAGAACTGTACACAGTACTCCAGCTGTGGCTTATCTCGTGTTTTAGACAGCTCCATCATAACCTCCCTGCTCTTATATTCTATGCCTCAGCAATTATCCCATATGCCTTCCTAACCACCTTATCTACCTATGCTGCTGCCTTCAGTGATCTATGGACAAGTACACCAAGGTCCCCCTGACCCTCTGTACTTCTGAGGGTCCTACCACCCATTGTATATTCCATTGTCTTTTTTGTTCCCCCAAGTTGCATCACCTCACACTTCTCAGGATTAAATTACATTTTCCACTGCTCTGCCCATCTTACCAGCCCATTTATATCGTCCTGCAATCTAAGGCTTTCCTCCTCATTATTTATGACACCACCAATATTCGTGTCATCTTTGAAATTATTGATCATACCTCCTATATTCACATCTAAAACATTAATGTGCAGTACAAGCAGCAGGGGTCCCAGCATCGATCGTGTTTATGTTTAATTTAATACTGCTATTTTATTTCCCATTAATCCATTCCTGATTCCACATTCAATCCATATTTTAACTCTATTTCCTAAACAAATCAGGATTATTTCATTTAAACCCTATCTCCAACAGACCGCTCTGTCACAGGAACTAAAGAAGGTCCGCCACTGACAGTGATCACTGATGCTCAAATGTCATACTAAACTCCTTTCAACTGTTATTTTTACTCCCCAGTTTACAGTTAATTTAGCGACAATTCGGATTAATTGTTTCTTTGATTTTTTTTTTAGTGGACTCATGTCCAATAATTGTTTTGGAATGAGTGAATTATATGCTGCCTGTCACTGTTGAAGGAATCTCTCAGTCAGTCCAACATTTAACTTTATGTACAAGATTGCTGCAGAAGCCACAAATCTGGAATAATAACAGAAAATGATGAAACGACTCGACAGGGCTGGCAGCATCTGTGGAGAAAGAAACAGGAAAATGTGTTTTAGATCAGTGAAATTCGCTGGAACTTGGACTGCTTTTAAACTCGGCATGGGAAAGGAGGGATTGCAGGATTTTGATCAATACTGAGTTCAGCAATTTCAGTTCAGCATAACCCCTTTCCAATTTAATCTCTTCCGCCTTCCAGCCAATAAGAACCATTCAGTTTTTTTTTACGTATACCCATTTAAATGCATCATTGGGCACAGGAACACATCTGTAACTCTCGATATGTATTCAGTCAAAAATGTTAACTTTGCGAGCAGCCTGATGTATAATTTCTTGGTTTGTTGCACTTCCTCACAGTTAACTTGATGACAATTGTGATCCTGTCTCGGGGAAAGTGCGGTCTCTCCAAATGTGTCACTCGCTACTTAGTGGCCATGGCAGCGGTGGATCTACTCGTCATTATCCTCGACCTTATATTGAGGCACATTCCCATTGTTTATCCAAGACAGTTTCAATTCCTGTTGACCGTACGCATGTGTAATATCCACGCTGTCCTGCTTCATGCAGCTACAGACTGCTCTGTTTGGTTTACGGTCACCTTCACCTTTGATCGATTTGTGGCCATTTGCTGCCAGAAGCTGAAAATTAAATATTGCACCGAGAAAACGGCGGCTGTGGTTCTGGGAACTGTGAATGTGCTGAGCTGCTTAAAGAACATTTTCTGGTATTTTATGTTGACAGGTTGGTACTCGAAGGCGAACAGACCCTGGTTTTGTTATGCAAATATGTATGTTTATTTCTCTCATGTCTGGGCAACAATCGAGCTCCTCCATCACATTCTAACCCCTTGTGTCCCATTTGTGGTGATTCTGCTGCTCAATGCTTTCACCATCCGACACATTTTTGTGAGCAGCAGAGGTCGCAGGAGACTCCGAGCCCACAGCAGTAGGGAGTGTCGCAGAGACCCAGAGCTGGAGAATCGAAGGAAATCCATAATTTTGCTGCTCGTTATCTCGGCCAATTTCATACTCTTATGGGCTGTGTTAATGGTGAATACGATGTGGCAAAGAATACAGGATTTGGAGCCGGCGGCTCCATCAGTACCTGTTTCTCTGATACAATTGGGTTTCATGCTGCAGCTCCTGAGTTGCTGCACAAACACAACGATTTATGCACTGACCCAGACTCAGTTCAGAGAGCAGTTGAAGAATGTGCTGACATATCCCTTTTCTCAAATTGTTCTATGAATTAAATAAAGAAATGACTGGTTATTTCCAGCAGCTTGTCATTTTCTTTCACACTTCCACCAACCATTGCCAGAGTCTGCTGCCATGGTGCCAGATCGAGGGTGGAGGCAACCGCTGTAGTGCCAGAGCTAGGGGTGGGGCCCGTTACTTTGGTGACAGAGCAGGGTCATGTTCTTCCACCAAGGTGATGGAGCAGTTGCGGTTTGTGTCTCTATGATGAGAGTGCTGGGAGTGCCCTGTTCACCTTGTTGAAGAAGCAGTTTGGCCTGTCCCCCATGGTGACGTCTCAGGGTGGGCAGGGCCTGTTCCCCAGTGTAACGGATAATTGGGAGCTGTGGGAAGTCGCTATAGTGATGAGGGACTTGTAGCAGGGTCCATTCTCCATGGATACAGCCGGGGGAGGGCGGGGGGAGGGGGGGAGCGGTGAGGCCTGCTCGGCATGGTTATGATGGAGTGGCGGCAGAGCCTGTTCTATTAGTGGGTGGGGTGTGGTGGTAGGGCTTCTTTCCCATGGTGGAAATTGAGTGGGGAGGGGACCTGTTACCCATGGTGGCCGGGGGAATGAAGCTTTGCGGAGTTCCCCGTGGTGACTGGGATTTGCCGAGGCCTGTTGCCCTGCTCAATGAAGAGAGAGTCGGTGCCTGGTCCCCATGTTGACAGGAGATTATGGGCGGTGCCTGTTGCACATCACAGCGGATGTGTGGGAGCAGGGTCTCTTCATCATTGTGACTGGGATTGGGTGGGGTCTGTTCCCTATGGTGACTGTGAATTGGTAGCAGAGGCTGTTCCACATGGCAATGGCACAATGGACGGTGGCAGCGCCTGAGGTTCTCCAGCCTCGCCCACCATGCACAGCCAATGATGCAGTGGAAAGCATAAGGGAAAAGCACCACCAGCAGCCCTGTCCATTGGTGATCTCCATCCTGACCAGGATAGCAACATAAAGAACAACAAAACCAAGAAGACCGAAGATGGTGTGAAGACTGAGCCTGGATTCTTTGTACTCCTTTATAACCATTTTTTCACATTGATTATAGTTTTTAATAGAATGTTATAATATTTGTGATGCTCGGTAACCATTCATCATCCTTTATAACACCTTATAATCCTTTGAAACTTCATCAACTTTATCATCCTTCATAATAATATAAACACGTTTATAACAAGATATGACACTTAGTAATCTTTCATGAACTTTGGTATTGTTTTTATAATCGACTGCAAACATTGTACTCTTTATCATCTTTTATAACACTTAATTAAATTCATAACACTTTAAAACCCTACTCAACAGCTTATTTTATTCATCCGTGACCCGTGAGTGGCCTTCTTGGCCAGCTGAAGTGCTGGTGTTTAGGTACACGTGTTAGGAAGGGCGTTCCAGGAATTTCACCCAGCGGCAGTGAAGGAACAGTGATATCGTTCCAAGTCAGAATGGTGTGTGGCTTGAAGGGAAACATGTTCTGCCCTTGCCCTTTTAGGTGGAAGCTGTTGCCTAAGGAGCCTTGATGAGTTTCTGCAATGCTACTTGTCGATGGTACAGACTGTTGCCACTGTACATCAGTAGTGAACAGAGTGAATGTTGCAGGTGGTAAGTGGGCTTCCAGTCAAAAGGGCTGCTTTGTCCTGGGTGGTGCCGAGTTTCTTGTGTGTTGTTGGATCTGCTCTCATCCAGGCTCGTGCAGTGTATTCCATCACACTCCTGATTTGTGCCTTGTAGATGATGGACAGGCATTGAGGAATCATGAGTTGAGTTATTCACTGCAAGATTCCCCACCTCTGACCTGCTTTGGCATTTTTGTGGTTCGTCAGGTCAGTTTCTGATTAATGGTAAGACCAGGATGTTGATAGTGTGGAATTCAGTGATGGTAATGCCAGTGAACTTCAAGGGGTTAGATTCTCTCTTGTTTGAGATGGTCATTGCCTGGCAATTGTGTGGTTCGAATTCACTCAAGCCTGGATGTTGTCCAATTCTTGTTGCATCTGGACATGGGCTGCTTTAGTATCTAAGGAGTTGTGAATAGTGTGGAAAACTGAAATCATCAGTCAACATCACTAATTCTGATCTTACGATGGAGGGATGGTCATCCCCGGGGCGGTATTCAGTTGGGAGTCTGCTCCCGGGGGGTTATTTCGATGGGAGTCTGTTCCTGGGGATGTATTTCGATGGGAGTCTGTTCCTGCGGGATATTTAGAATGCCTCCTTTTTCCTTTTGACTAGGCTCACAATATCCCGTGTTATCCAAGGTTCCTGAAACTTGTCAAACTTATCCTTCTTCCTCACAGGAACGTGCTGGTCCTGGATTCTATATATCTGATGTTTGAAAGACTCCCACATGTCAGATGTTGATTTACCCTCAAACAGCCGCCCCCAATCTAAATTCCTCAGTTCCTGCCTAATATTATTATAATTAGCCTTCCCCCAATTTAGCACCTTCACCCAAGGACTACTCTTACCCTTATCCACAAGTACCTTAAAACTTATGGAATTATGGTCACTGTTCCCGAAATGCTCCCCTATTGAAAGTCGACCACCTGGCTGGGCTCATTCCCCAATACCAGGTCTAGTACGGCCCCATCCCTCGTTGGATTATCTACATATTGTTTCAAGAAGCCCTCCTGGATGCTCCATACAGATCCTGCCCCATCCAAGCCCCCAGCACTAAGTGAGTCCCAGTCAATATAGGGGAAGTTAAAATTACTCACCTTTACATCTTTCCAAATTCTGTTCACATATCTGTCGACCTCCCGCTGGCTGTTGGGAGGACTGTAGAAAACCCCCAACATCGTGACTGCACCCTTCCTATTCCTGAGCTCCACCCATATTGCCTCGCTGCACGACGCCTCCGAGGTGTCCACCTGCAGTACAGCTGTGATACTCTCCTTAACAAGTAATGCAACTCCCCCACTCCTTTTACATCCCCCTGTATCCCGCCTGATGATTCTAAATCCTTGAATATTTAGCTGCCAATCCTGTCCTTCTCGCAACCGAGTCTCTGAAATAGAAACGACTTCATAGTTCCAAGTACTGATCCAAGCTCTAAGTTCACCTGCCTTACCTGTTATGCTTCTCGCATTGAAACAAATTCACTTCAGCCCACCAGCCCGCAACATCCCCATGCCTGCTTTTCCTCTTAGTCTTACTGGCCTTATTTACCTGCTCTGGTTCACACCCTCCTGCCACATGAGTTGAAACCCTCCCGAGTGACGCTAGCAAACCTCGCAGCCAGGATATTTGTGCCCCTCCAGTTTAGAAGCAACCCGTCCGTCTTGTACAGGTCCCATCTGTCCCTGACGCGATCCCAATGCTCCAGATATCTGAAATCCCCCCTTCTAGAATTTTATAAGTTGCTATGAGATCCCCTCTCACTCTTCTGAGCTCCAGCGAATATAATCCGAACCGACTCAATATCTCCTCATACGTCACTCCCGCCATCCCAGGAATCAGTCTGGTAAAACTTTGCTGCACTCCCTCTATAGCAAGAACATCATTCCTCAGATAAGGATACGCAAACTGCCCACAATATTCCAGATGTGGCCTCACCAAGGCGCTGTGTAGCTGCAGCAAGTGATCCCTGCTCCTGTACTTGAATCATCTCGCTATGAAGGCCAGCATACTATTTGCCTTTTTTACCACCTGTTGCACCTGCATGCTTACCTTCAGCGACTGTGTATGATAACACCCAGATCTCGTTGTGTATTCCCCTCTCTCAGTTTATAGCCATTCAGGTAATAATCTGCCTTCTTGTTTTTGCTACCAAAGTGGATAACCTCACATTTATCCACATTATACTGCATCTACCACGCATCAGACCACTCACTCAACTTGTCCAAATCATCCTGAAGCCTCTCTGCATCCTCCTCACAACTCACCCTCCCACTCAGTTTTGTGTCATCTGCAAATTTGGAGATATTACATTTAGTTCCTGGATCTAAATCATTTTTGCATATTGTGAATAGCTAGGGTCCCAGCACCGATCCTTGCAGTACCCCACCAGTCACTGCATGCCATTCAGAAAAAGACCCATTTATCCTTGTTATGGGGTTTACCTAATACAGTTTTGTTTCTAAAAAGGGTTTAACATTGGTAAATCACTGCCTTCTGGCACCTCTTCCATTGCCAAAAGGTGATTGAAAGATTATCACAGTGTCACTGCAATTTCCACCATTCTTTCCCTCAGCAACCTTCATACATCCCAAGCATATTGCATAAAAGTTCGACTTAATAAAATTAAAGAAAAGGTTTTGAATTGAAAGGGGTTAACTAAACCTGTTTGTTCAGTGACTGGAATTAATGTCAATCTCTGCGGGCAAGTCATTGTGTCACTGGAGGATTTCCCACTTCTATTAGTAAGGGACTTATTTCAATGTGTCAGCGTGAACATCACCTCTAGCACTAACGGGGATTGCGGCTCCAGAGAGAGGGAGAGGATAGACTGGAATTTCAAAACAATGGATTGGAATGTTACAATGATGGATCAGAAGCTGAGAACCATAGATTGGAATGGAACAACAGTAGTCAGGAATATATTGGTTTGGTTTCACCTATTTACTGAAGATGATGATCGGCGATCATTAGATCGACGGATCTATTTCGGACTGAAAATGATTCAGTACAGTTACTATCCCATCCTTGCTATCATCGGTGTCCCTAGTAAGTCTTTCAATTCAGATATTAATTCTATAAACAAGGTTTAACCATGTTACTGCTTTTGTCACTTATTCTCTCACTTTGTTGCAGTTGGTATTTTTGGTAAGACCTTGTATGCAGCTATTAGAGCAATAAATCATTTCTAACTTTATGACTGCAGAGGTAATTTGCTCTTTCATTTTTGCTGTTTCTGGGGTCCCTGGTAATTCGCTATATCCAGCTATTAAATCGATACATCTTATATCACTATACTAGTGCTCTTGTCATGTCAACATTGGAAAAAATGAAATTAACTTCAGTTCCCAAAACCAACGCTGCACCGTGTCTACCGAATCTATTCCCCACTCAGGCTGTTGTCTGAGGCTGACCCTGACTGTTCACAAACTCACGGACTCTTTCACCCTGAGCTGAGTTCTGATTCAACATTCTCTCCCTCACCCATCATGCTGACGACCACCTCCATAATATTGCCCTCTGCCTCCACCCATCTGCAATATAAACCCTCATTTGTGCCTCTGTCAAATCCAGACTCGGTTGCCCTAATGTTCCACCCTTCATTTGCAACATTTAATAGACCAAAACTCATCCAAAGCTGCTGCCCATATCCTAACTAGCGCCAAATCCCATTCAAAACCCCATGCTCACTGAACTACATAGGTTTCCACTCTGGAAATCCCTTAATTCTAATATTTTCACCCGCTTCCATGGCCTCAACCCTTCAGTTACTCCCATTCCCATATTCCTGCAGCTTGTTTCCTTTCACTCGTTATCTAATTCGTTTTGTAAAGAATATTTCGATTCCTCTGTATCTCAGCCTGGCCGCAATTTGTGGCTCTGGAGATCCACTGGTGTCAGTGCTATAAAGCTGGAAACACATCTAATGGTGCAGGGCATGCTGCTGTTCACTTCCAGCGTGCCCCAGGTGGTCCTCCATACTAGGAAAGGCGATTCAGCAGCTTTTGAGGTACATTTTGGATCAGCTGAGCATAGGCTCAACAACAATGTCCTGTGCCACATTGGAGTTGGACACCTCCATGCTCCTGTTTAGCTACAGCAGATGTTTTTTTTTCTCACCTGAGTCCCATGTATTAAAATTCGCTTGTGATATCGTCCCCTGATGAAGTGGCCCACGAGCTATACATTCCTTCCGGCCTGTCTGCACACCACTTGTGCTCTGTCCCACACCACGTGAAGATTCAAACTCTATACTAGCCTCTAAGGAACATGCAATTTGAGTTGATGGCTGAGAGCATCAGACAAATTGACGGGGCTTCATCATCAGTGTTGTGTTATTGCTCTCTCTCTCTCTCTCCCTCTGTCTCTCTCTGTCACTTAGTCTCTCTCAATCTATCTATCTCTCTGTCTTTCGGACTCCTGGAGCTCATGCAGCTCGGAACATGACAGTTTTGGATTGTCAATGAAAATAATAAATTCAGAAGGGAAGGGCTGGTGTGAGGAACTGGGGATAGGAAGCAAAATATTCATGCTTCTACTATCGGCAACTTGCACATCATTCAAGATGCCAGAATGAAGGTGAGCTGGGGCTTTAGAAGTGCATAATGCAGGAACATGGCGTCATCCTGAATGCTCTCGGTGATGCTGAGTGTTACGTGCTCTATTACAGCTGGCCTCAGAATGCAGAGAACCATCTCCTCCCTCATGCTCGGGGATGAAGTTATGCTTGACCCCCATTGGTTCATTCTGGCTGCCTCCTATTATAGGCCACTTTGCCCTGCAGGCGAGAGGGAATAATATCAGTGTTTGTTTTGCACAGTTTTGGTGACTAACTGGAGGCATGTGGAACTAGTGAGAGGTAGGTGTCCGGCTGGCATAGTTAGAATGTGTGTGAAAGTGTAGTACATCGAGCAGCACGAAATATTGGTGGTGTGGAGGTTAGCAGATGCCATGTTTTTTTAATTCATTCATGGGATTTGGGCGTCGCTGGCCATTTATTGCCCATCCCCGATTGCCCTTGAGAGGTGGTGATGAGCTGCCTGGTTGAGCTGCTGCTGTACATTTGGGGTAGGTACACCCACAGTGCTGTTAGGAAGGGAGTTCCAGGATTTTGACTCAGCGACAGTGAATGAACGGTGATATAGTTCTAAGTCAGGCTGGTGTGTCACTTGGAGATGAACGTGCATGTGGTGATGTTCCCATGCATTTGCTGCCCTTGTCCTTCCAGTTGGTTGAAGGTTTGGAAAATGCTGACTAAGGAGCCTTGGTGCATTGCTGCAGTGCATCTTGTAGATGGTACACACAGCTGGCGCTGTGCGCCGGTGGTGGAGGGAGTGAATAGATGTAGATGGGGTGCCAATAAAGTGGTATGCTTTGTCCTGGAAGGTGTCGAGCTTTTTGAGTGTTGTAGGAGCTCCAACAATCCAGGCAAATGGAGAGTATTCCATCACATTCCTGACTTGTGTCCCATCCTTCAGTCTGAGCAGAAACGTTTTACTGCAACTCGCTTTTCTTCTGTCCTTGAGTCACATTTGTATCCAACATGATCGGGAGCCTCCTATTCCAACAACTTTAATTTTGTGAACCAGCCTTTCAGATGGCACCATCTCAAAAGCTTCCTCAAAATACATAGAAACAACATCAACCACATTCCCTTCATCAATCCTCTCTCATATTTCAACAGAAATTAATTTAGGTCAGTCAAGCATCATCTGTCTTTTACAAATCCTCGCTGACTATCATTTCCAAGTGTCTGTTGATTCTTCCCTTATAATTGTTTCCAATAACATACTTACCACTAGCATAGAACATAGAACATAGAACATAGAACATAGAACAGTACAGCACAGTACAGGCCCTTCGGCCCACGATGTTATGCCGAATCTTTAACCTACTCAAGATCTAAGTAACTAACGTTAAACCTAACTGACCTGTAGTTGCTGCGACAGTCGCGACACCTTTTCTGGAATAAGATAGTCACATTTTCCAATCTCCAATCATCAGGCACCTCCTCCACATCCAGGAAGATTGGATGGTTATGGCATGCCTTTCTGCTCTCTGCATCCCCACTTCCTTTATTAACCTTGGATGCAAGCCATCCAGACAAGGTGACATATCTACCATATGCATAGACTGCTGTTTTCGTCCTCCCACCTCTTAATTTTGACCCAATCCAACGCCTCTACCCTCTCTACTTCGACAGATGTTTTGTCAGATGCCACTTCCTCAGTGAAAACTGATACAAAGTACTCATTATATAAATTAGCCTGTCGCTGCGCCTCAAGCAGATATTAGTCTCCCTGTCCTTAAGCACTCCAATCCACCTCTTACTACCAACTCTCCATTTACACGCCGGTAGAAGATTGTTCTGATTTTCTATTCTCATATTCTCTGTTTGACAGTCTGACCTTCCTCGTCATCTTCCCTCTGAATTGATTGTATTTGGCCTGCTTCTCACTCATTGTTTCATCATAATCTCTATCACCCTCGTCATCTAAGGAGCCTTGTTGCTGGTCTCCTAACGTCTTGGCCTTATTTGAATGTGACTAGATTGTAGCTGAAGGCACTCTTCCTTGAAGACGACACTTTGTCTGCCTGTTAGTTTTTGGTTCCATTTGAGCCTGGCTGGATCCATTTCATCTCACTGAACGTTGTCCTCTTCCACTCCAGACGTTCTACCTTAATTCGTTCTGGGCGGTTCTGCATTAATGGTCAAAATCCTTGCATGTGATGATCACTCTCACCCAAGTTCTCCCCCAAAGACACTTGGTCCACTTGTCCCACTCATTATGCAGCACCAGATCTAACACTGCCTCCTTTTTAGTTGGGTGGAGAACATACTAATCGAGGGACATCTCCTGAACGCATTTCAGGAATTCCTCCGCCTCCTTACCCTTCACTCTCGAATTATGCTAATAGATATTTGATTCCCCCATATCACCATCTATAATTTTTGCGCATCTCTGTGATTTTCCTGCAAATTTAATCCTATCTCAATCTCACTCTTTGGACGCCTATCGAGTATCATTATTTGTGTGTTCATACACTTGTGGCTTCTTAATTCTAACCAAATAAAGCCTGTCCTTTCTCCCTCAAGGGCATCCTCCCTTTCCTAAACTGCCATGTCTCCCCTAATCAATGCTGCCTCCCCACCTCTCCTTCACTCCTTCCCTAACTTTTCTGAACACTTTATATCCTTGCATATTAAAGTGCCTGGTGCTCACCATTTCGAAATCATGTTTCCATTTTTGCCACACAGTCTTATTCCCGAACTGCTTTTTGTGCTTGTAATTGACCAACCTTATTTACCACACGTTTGGTGTTTACAAATTTACATTGTAATCCTGGATTCACATTCCTCAGAGTCCTTCTTAGTCCAATCCCATCGAGGACGGAAGAATTTCCTTCTATAGTACTGTCTAACACTCTCACAATATGCACCCTATTCCTCCTTACTACGTCTATGTGTTAGTGCCCATCCCCTGCCAATTTAGTCGAAACAGTCCCCAATCACATTAATGAATCTCCTCACGAGGATGTTGGTCCACTCCAGTTGAGGTGCAACCTGTCCCTTGTGATTAGGTGCCTCCTTTTGTTTTAAAGAGATACAGCACTGAAACAGGCCCTTCGGCCCACCGAGTCTGTGCCGACCAACAACCACCCGTTTATACTAATCCTACACAAATTCCATATTCGTACCACATCCCCACCTGTCCCTATATTTCCCTACCACCTACCTATACTAGGGACAATTTATAATGGCCAATTTACCTATCAACCTGCAAATCTTTGGCATGTGGAAGGAAACCGGAGCACCCGGAGGAAACCCGCGCAGACACAGGGAGAACTTGCAAACTCCACACAAGCAGTACCCAGAATTGAACCCGGGTCGCTGGAGCTGTGAGGCTGCAGTGCTAACCACTGCACCACTCCTGCCTCATTACTGGTCCTAATTACCTCAGAGTTTGAAGCCTTCCCTCCTGCACCATCGTCAAGCTACGCATTGATACACCTAAACTTCTACTTCAACTCTCACTAATACGTGGGACTGGGAGTAAGCCAGTGATGTTTGCCTTCGAGGTCCTCCTCTTTAACTTCCAAACTAGTTCCTGACCTAGGACTTCAATACCTACTCTCTCTGTGTCATTGGCACCAAAGTGTATCATTACATCTGCCTCATTCCCTTCCTATTGTAGAAAGTACTGCATGCTTTCTGTACATCCTTTATCCAGGCACCAGGCGTGCAAAGTCCTCTTTTGAAACCATGCTGACTGTCACGGGTCAGAGAATCTCTCTGTCAGTCTTTTTATACGAGAGCTAAGTGCTGTGTTATCTGCAAATCTGAAATAATACCAGAAAATGCAGGAAACAATCAGCAGGTCCAGCCGCATCTGTGGAGATACAAATAGAGATAACGTTTCTGGTTGATGACCCTGCGTTAGAACTGGGAGTACATGGAGATGTCACAATTTGTAGGACACGCAGCCAACGGTGGACGGGAGGATGATGATCAACAGTAAGTTCAACAATTTCAGTATCATTCATTTGCCATTTAACTTCTCCTACCGTCCACCAGATCCCTGACCTTCCCCTGTGTTCTTACAGGTATAATCATTTCAATACATCAATGGGTAGAAGAAAACATTTGCCTAAAGCTGGTTCCCAGCCTGATCTATCATTTCTCTTTTTATTTCCCATCCTCACAGCTAACTTGATGACGATTGTGATCCTGTATCGAGGAAAGTGTGGTCTTTCCAAATGTGTCACTCGCTACCTGGTGACCATGGCAGTGATGGATTTACTGGTTGTTTTCCTCGACCTGATATTAAGGCACATTCCAATTGTTTATCGGGAACATTTTCGTTTCATGAATTACATCCGTGTGTGTAATATCCACGCCGTCTTGCTTTATGCCATTACTGACTGTTCTGTCTGGGCCACTGTCACTTTCACCTTTGATCGTTTTGTAGCCATTTCTTGCCAGAAACTGAAGAGAAAATATTGTACTGAGAGAATAGTGCAGGTCAGAGGCTCCCAGTCCTGCGGCAGGTAACTCACCTCCTGACTCCCCAAAGCCTGTCCACCATCTGCAAGGCACAAGTTAGGAGTGTGATGGAATATTCTCCACTTGCCTGGACGGGTGCAGCTCCAACAACACTCAGAAAGCTCGACACCATCCAAGACAAAGCATCCCACTTGATTGGAACCCCAGCTACAAACATTCACTCCCTCCACCACCGACAAACAGTGGCAGCAGTGTGTACCATCTGCAAGATGCGCTGCAGCAGTGCGCCAAGGTTCCTTAGACAACACTTTCCAAACACGTGACCTCCACCAACTAGAAGGACGAGGGCAGCAAATGCATGGGGGTACCACCACCTGCAAGTTCCCCTACAAGTCACACACCATCTTGGCTTGGAACTAAATCGCAGTTCCTTCACTGTCGCTAGGTGAAAATCCTGGAACTCCTTTCTAACAGCACTGTGGGTGTACCTACCCCACATGGACTGCAGCGGTTCAAGAAGGCAGCTCACCACCACCTTCTCAAGGGCAATTAGGGATGGGCAATAAATGCTGGCCCAGCCAGTGACACCCACATCCCATGAATGAATAAAAAAAGGGAAGTTGGACAAAAAGAGATTCATTGTCAGTGACAGGAAAATCAGGCGACTAAGTTTCCTGAGGTTTTTTGCTTCGTTTTATATCCGACAGATATCCGACACATATCCGTTTTATATCCGGTCAGTCTGCTTTTCAGTTAGATCATGGCTGATTCTCGGCTTCAACTCTGCTTGCACACCCACTCCCCATATCCCTTGAATCCCCAAAAGACAAACATCTGTCGCTCTAAAACTTATATATATTCAATGATGGAACATCCACAACTCTCTGAGGTAGAGAATTCCAAAGATTAATAACCCTTTGGCTGAAGACATTTCTCCTCATCTCAGTCAGAAATGATAGGCCCCTTATTCTGAGACATTGTCCCCGTATTATAGATTCCCCAGCCAGCAGAAACAACCCCTTCAGAATCTTGCATGGTTCAATGAGATCACATCTCACTCTTTTAAACTCCAGAGAATATCGACCCAATTTGCTCAGCTTTTCATCATAGGAGAACCCTGTCATCTCACCGGCCAATCTCGTGAACCTTCGTTATAACACCTCCAATGCAAGTATATCCTTCCTTAACACTGGAGATTAAAAAAACTGCACACTATATTCCAAAGCCCTATACAATTGCAGCAAGTTGTTACCTATTCTTGCACTCCTTGCACTAAAGGCTAACATTCCATTTGCTTTCCTAACTACTTGATGTACTTGCCTGCTAACTTTTCGTGTTCCTTGTATAGGTAAACCCAAGACCCTCTGAACATCGACATTTCGAAGTTGCAGATCTTTGAAGAAATATTCTGCTTTTGCACGCTTACTATTTGGTGAATAACCTCACACTTCTCCGCATTCTACTCCATCTGCCCACTTGCTGCCCACATACTTAACCTGATTATATCTTGTTGTAGGCTCTTTCTGTCCTCCTCGCAGCTATCTCTTTCTTTGTCTAAGTCATTAATATAGATTCTAAGTAGCTGAGGCCCCAGCGCTGATTCTAGTCTCACTCCACTAGTCGCAGCCTGGCAACTTGAAAATGCCCCATTTATCCCTATTGTAAGGCCGAAGGATGGTGAGGCAGGGGATCTGGAAGACATCATGTATGCATGAGTAACCTCAAGCTGTCCAACAGCATGAGTTGACCACGCAGTCCCCCAATGTCTAGTAACGCATTTCATTGGTTCGACTAATCAATGTATATAATTTGTAATCGCTATGATTGGACCGTGTCCAGCCGGGATGGGCTGAATAACTGTTTGAAACTGTATAAGTATTGATGATTTTCCTTTGTTCGGTGGAGAGGAATCTGGATTGCCAAGTGACCTGCTCCCCGCCGGCGTAACCCAATAAACTACTTGACGTTTGGAGCAGACCCGAGTGTCGAGTGATTCTTTCAGATTCATTCCCACTAACAGCGACCACGACTAAAGTTAATATTAAATTGGACACGATAAGCATTATGCAGGGAGCTACTGTTGCATTTCATTGTTCAATTAATTATAATAATACACTGGCTAATAAAAGGGGCGGCACAGTGGCGCAGTGGTTAGCACCGCAGCCTCACAGCTCCAATTGCTATTGTATTTGATAATGCACAGGGTTATAATTTTACAATTAATTGTTTAACTGGGCATTATACCCAACATATAAGGGAATAAATATACTGTTAATTGGGAAATTGGAAACGATAACTAGCACACAAGAAAAAAAAGTATAGTTTATTGTTGCATTGGATTTTATAAAATATACAAGCCAATAATGTCAAAATTAATTGTGAAACTGTCCCTGAACACTAGTATACCAGGGAATAAAGTTACAACAAATAGTTTAATTGAACATTAGAACCTATGCAGGAGAATAAAGTTACAGTTAATTCCAAAATTGGTATTGATAACGATTCACAGGGAACAAGGCTGCAATTAATTGCGCAATTGGACTCGATAATCAATACACAAGGGTATAGAAGTACAACTAATTGTAAAATCGGACATGATAACTAGTACACAGGAAATAACATGACAATTAATTGTTGAATTGGGCTTGAAAACTAATAAACAGGGGAATAGGTCACTTTTAATTCTTTATTTGTTGAGGATAGCCAATACCCAAATTAATGCAGGAAGAGCTAATCTTTATTTTATTTTTTTAGAGATACAGCACTGAAACAGGCCCTTTGGCCCACCGAGTCTGTGCTGTCCATCAACCACCCATTTATACTAATCCTACACTAATTCCATATTCCTACCGCATCCCCACCTGACCCTATATTTCCCAGCCACCTACCTATACTAGGGGCAATTTATAATAGCCAATTTACCTACCAACCTGCAAGTCTTTTGGCTCGTGGGAGGAAGCCGGAGCACCCGGAGGAAACCCACGCAGACACAGGGAGAACTTGCAAACTCCACACAGGCAGTACCCAGAATTGAACCCGGGTCGCTGAAGCTGTGAGGCTGCGGTGCTAACCACTGTGCCACCCTAGGGACCTGGGTTCGATTCCGGGTACTGTCTGTGCGGAGTTTGCAAGTTCTCTCTGTGACTGTGTGGGTTTTCACTGGGAGCTCCGGTTTCCTCCCACAGCCAAAAACTTGCAGGTGATAGGTAAATTGGCCGTTGTAAATTGTCCCCAGTGTAGGTAGGGAATATGGGATTACTGTGGGGTTAGTGTAAAAGGGTGGCACAGTGGCGCAGTGGTTAGCACTGCAGCCTCACAGCTTCAGCGACCCGGGTTCAATTCTGGGTACTGCCTGTGTGGAGTTTGCAAGTTCTCCCTGTGTCTGCGTGGGTTTTCTCTGGGTGCTCCGGCTTCCTCCCACGAGCCAAAAGACTTGCAGGTTGGTAGGTAAATTGGCCATTATAAATTGGTATAGGTAGGTAGGGAAATATAGGGACAGGTGGGGATGTGGTAGGAATCTGGAATTAGTGCAGGATTAGTATAAAGGGGTGGTTGATGGTCGGCACAGACTCGGTGGGCCGAAGGGCCTGTTTCAGTGCTGTATCTCTAAAAAAATAAAAATAAGAAATAATAACACACATTCCAGGTGGGATTTTTCCAAAGCAGCAAGGTAGGATTTTCCCTGCTGAGCTTCATCTCTGAATGGAGATACTAAGATGCGGGACTTCTGGCAACTTCAGAATATCAGAGATGGACGGCCAGCGGGACCAGGTAACACTAAGAAAAATTAACATATTTTAATTAGGTCCCCGTCGCCAAGCGGCGGGGAGGGCGCTCCAAGGTCTCACCACAACCGGTAATATGGGGCAGAGACTTCCCGGCGTGAAGGGATGGTGTGGGCCTCTCCTGGATGTATTTTCTTCCACCCCCGGCCACGACCCCCAACATCGGTGGGGAGGCGGGGGGGCGGGTGGCGGTGAGGGAGGGGGTTGGTGCTGCTAACATCCAGCCCTATATTGGATTCAAACTTAATTTTTAAATTTGTCCTAATACCGAATATACATGAGATAAAGGAAGTTCTAGTTGTTACATTGGGCTTGATAACAGTGCAACAGTGGAATAAAGATACATTTAATTGCCAAATTCGGCATGATAAGTGATCCAGAATAAAATAAAGTTCCAGTCATTGCTTAATTTGGCCTGGTATCTGATACACAGAGTATGAAGTTACTGTTAATTGCTATATTATGTTTAATAACAATTCACAAGGGAGTAAGATTACAAATAATTGTTTATTTGGAAATGATAACCAATGCTGAATGCATAAAGGCAGCTATTTGTAAAATTGAGCATTATAATTAGCATATAGTGGACAAAATGTTGCAATTAATTGCTGCAATGGACTTGAAAGAATGCACGGGGAAATAAGGTTGCAATTAATTTTCAAATTGGGCATGCCTAAAGCACAGGAAATAAAGTTACAGTTGATTTTTATTTGTGTTTGGTACAATGGATTTACGAATAATGTTATGGTTAATTGTTTATTAAGTTCGTTATTAAGGTAAAGTTATAGAAGTTACATATAATTTGTACATTGGCCTGATAACTGAAACATATGCCATCAATTTAGCCCGAATTGTTATATTAGGCTCAATAACACTACACAGCAGAGTCAAGTTACAGTTAGTTACCAACTTGGGATGAATAACCGATACACAGTGGAATAACTTTCCAGTTAGTGTTAAATTGGGCTTAATGACTCATGCAAAGTGTCTAAAGCTACAGTTAATTATTATATTGGATTTGATTTTGAAAAAATCACTCCGGAAATGGTTGCAGTTATTTTTTTAAATGCAGATCATAACCAATGCACAAGGGTAAAAGATACAGTTAGTTGTAAAATTGGACATGATGCCTAGTAACTGGGCATAAAATTACAGTTTGTTGTTGAATTGGGCTTAACAATTAATGCACAATTAATGTCGCGATTAATTATTCCTTTGGACATGATAACCAACAACAAAACAATAAAGTTAGAGCTAATTTTTATATTTGGCTTGATAGCAGCACACATGGGAATAGGGTTATAGCCAATCGTTAACTGGAGCTTAAAAATAAATCACAAAGGAGTACAGTCACACAGAAATACATTTTACCTTAGACACTGATTTACCACACAATAACGTTCATTTATTTATAAATTGTGCTTGATTGCACACACATGCAGGGGGATAATATTACTGTTAATTATTAGAGTCAGATAATTATGAGCCCGATAAGCAATAGAAGGTGAATAAAGTTACAGTGAATTTCTCAATTGAATGTTTTGAGCAGACTAGATAATAACATTTGTTCATTATTATATTGGTCACAACAACAAGAGTGGAGGTAAAAAGCTACATCCAATTATTGCATTGAACATGATAAATAAGACACAGGTTAATGGTGGTCAGTTTATTTTACAATTGGTCACATTAACGGATGCATATGGGAAAAGTTGCACTTATTTAAGTTTGATTTTATAAACAATGCAGGAATGCATGTCATTGTCCTATCAACTTATGATAAACAATACAACAGAAAATAACATTTCAGTTCATCATTTAAATGGGCACAATAATCAATACATAACTCAGTAAAATTACAATTATTATTAAATTGGACATGATAACCAGTAAACGGAGGCATAAGCTTTCAGATAATTACAAATGAGGTATTCTAACCAATACACAAGGCAATCAGGTTACTATTAATTGTTTAATTGGACGTCCCAACCAATGCTTGGGGGAAACAGTTGCAATGAATTAAGCTGGAGATGATAAATAATGCATATGTTATACAGTTAAAGTGAAATAAATTGTGGACACAATAACCCATGCACATGGCCATAAGGCTTCAGTTAATTGTTTTGACCTGATAAACAATATGCCGGGAAACATTCATATTGATTTGTTCAATTGCATGTAACGTGGATACTAGCTAATAAAATAAGTTAATTGTTTAATTGATCATGGTGACAAACGCATGGGATGCATAGTTGAAGTTAATTGTTAAATTGGATATGATAATTCGTATGCAGCTTCTGGGCAGTAGAGTTAATTATAAAACTGGGCTTATTAAGCAAAACGCAGGGCAAGAAGCTGCTTTTATTTAAACTTGAAATATTGAACAAAAGTTAGAAATAATTGTTGAATTGGGTTCAATAAGCAATAAGCAAGGGAATAATTCATAGTTAATTGTTTAATTAGACATGATAAACATACATAAAAGAATAAAGTTACAGATAATTGTTCAATTGAGCTCAGTAACAATAAACATGGAATAAAGTTGCAGTTAATAGTCAAATTGAATTTCTAACCAATACTCAGGAGAATAATTTAAAATTAATTGTTAAATTGGTCCTGATATCAAGCTGACATAACGCAGCGTTAGAGCTAATTACTATATTGTGCTTCATAGCAATACAAATGGCTCCATAGTGGTTCTTCCTGTGGCATTGAGAATCTTTGGTCAATGAGGCGCTGCTCTACATCCCTAGCTCGCTGATCGCCCTGCATGGTGCCTGGATGCCCTCTGTCCTCCCATGTGCCTTTCCTGCTGTAAGTCCTCAGTGTGCTCACCGTCGGAGGTTGCTCAATGTCTCTCCTCATCCTGCAAGACCTCCCCGCTATTGAGTGTATAGTTTTGCAGAGCACAGCAAACAGCAATGATGCGAGTTAGCCGTTCCAGCACACAATGCAGGACACTGCCCGATCTACAGCATGTCGATCGCCTGCTCAGTGGTGACTCTTGGAGCTCCATGGCTGGCATTGTATCACTCTTCTGCAGCACTGCTGGGGTGTCTCACCATTGTCAGAAGCCATGAATGCGAAGGGTAGCCCTTGTCTCCAAGATGCCACCCTCCATCTGAGCCATTTCAGTGAATAGCAATGGCAGCTGGGACTGGAGCAGGCTGAAGGGACCATGGCAGCCGCCTGGAAAGCGGGCACAGATGTGCATGAATCGTTTCTGGTGATCATATATGAACGGCACGTTGATTGAGTGGCAGCCCTTACAGTTTATGCATTCAGCTGGTCGCCCAGCAGGAGCCTTGATGTCCACATGGGTGCAATCGATGATCCCTTGTCCCTGTGGGAATCCCAGGACGGAGCCAAAAACAATTTCCGTCTGACCCTGGTTTTCAAAGTCCGTCCTGAAGCGAATATACTCACCAGCCCTCTGGTACAGGACATCAGTGACCTCCCTGATGCAGCGGTACATTGCTGACTGTGTGACCCCACAAAGGTCTCTGGTGGCCCCTCAAATGAGGCAGAGGCGTATAAATTGAAAACCGCTGTCACTTTGAGGGCCACAAGCATAAGATGTCCCCCGAAGCCCCTGGGCTGCAAGTTACCATGCAGCAGGGCAGAGAGATGGCTCGACATCCGCAGTGGCCTCTGACACTGATACTCAGATATCTGCAGGTATGTCATGTGGGACCTGTAGATGTGCAGTGATCTGTAGCCGTGAGCTTTCTTTGGGTGCTGCTGCTCATGACCGGAGGCCTCTACGTGGGCTATAACTGCATGTTAGTTTCGTCTGCAGTGCAGTCTAGCAAGAAGCAAATCAAGTAACATAAGGTTAACCATCTCCATCTCCAAGTTGCAATTATACTCGGGTCCTTCACTTCTTCAAACGTCCCGACAGGGCAGAGATTGATGTTGAGTGGTATATCAGGTGCTTTCATGCAGCAGCTTTGCGGCATGTCATGGAATTGCCCGTCTTATCTCCCACAAAGAGTGGAACCCATGACCACATAATGATTGCACAGACTGCATTGATTTGCCCACAAGACATATAAGCTTCACAGCTTGCCATCTGTGGCACTCTCCCCAAATAAAGGGTGACTCAAGTGCTGTTGGCTCTTCAGTGACAAAGGCAGTCAATGGAACAGAACTGACAACCACAAAGGAGGGGAAGAATCGCAGTGGCTCCCTTTCTGTATGCTGAATTGGACACCGAAGTATTCCCCCTCCCTCCTTCCTTCCAGTATGCACAGAGACCCCTGAATTCCCGCCCCCGCACCCCCCCCCCCCTTCATCCTGACTTCCATTATGCAGGGTGAGACCCCTGAAAACAGAACTTAGCTTCGTTAGGGAAAATTTCTGCCTCTGATGGCCTTTTCTGTTCAGGAACGGGAAGGCCATGACGGCCACCTGTTTAAAGTCAAATCTGGAAGTGTGGAGTGTGAGGCAGCGGGCTGCATAATCTGCAGAGTTATGTACTGTTTTGAATATGGAAATTGGGGTGCAGACGCCGAGTGGCTTGGTGGGGGTGGGGCGCAGCGAGGTCTCCACCGTGCCACACCCTCCCCCCACCACTCCCCCGCCGCCGGAGAGGTGGGCCTCTCCCCGCAGAATTTTACCTGCCCCCGCACCGCGACCCCTGGCATTATATCGAAAAAGTGCAGGGGAGTTTTCTCCAATGTCTTTGTCGGTATTTATCCCTCAATCAACCTCACATATAACAGAGTATCTGGTCATTATCACATTGTGGGAGTTTACTGTGTGTATATTGGCTGCTGTGTTTCCTGCATTATAACAGTGACTACACTTCGAAAAGTACTTCATTGGCTGTAAAGCGTTTTGGGTCGTTCGATGGCTTTGAAAGTCCCTATATAAATGTGATATATTCTTCCCTAACAGCAGCCACCAAGCTGAGGTGACAGCGCTGGAGACTCCTGTGCTGATCCTGGTTCTGCCTCTTCACCAAGCTCCCACTTACCTGGGCTTGTCCAGACAAAAAACCTACCAAACCCCACCACTGTCTGACTGATGGATCAAAAGAAAGATGGCAATGGGAGGATTGGCTGGGAGACAGGCTCAATAAAGTGTATCCAAACATAAGCAGACAGAATAATCAATTGGCTCTTGGAGAATGCCAGCATCTACAGAATTTTGCTTTTATAAGGATAAGTTGTTTTTTATTTTTGCTTTAATTTCAGAGCAGAAGTGAGCAGCTGAAAATCTAACCAGAAGGTAGAGGAGTGACAGTGAGTTCTGTTTCCCGTCCGGTCCTGCAAGTGGTACTGTGACACTCTGCTTGCACCGTTGACATTCAGTCCTCCAAATGCCACCTGTTGGACAAGGCTTACTAATTTTTGGTCTATGTGATACATCCTGCTGCTCTGGGATTGGTTCTCCAACTGTCCGTCACTTCATGTCTGTCATTCAAAGCTCTTAAATAGAACATAGAACATTCCAGCGCAGTACAGGCCCTTCGGCCCTCGATGTTGCGCCGACCTGTGAAACCATCTGACCTAAACTATTCCATTTTCATCCATATGTCTATCCAATGACCACTTAAATGCCCTTAAAGTTGGCAAGTCTACTACTGTTGCAGGTAGGGTGTTCCACGCCCCTACTACTCTTTAGCCGTCTTTGATTATACAGGCCCTATCCTTCCGTTAACCCAGCCGTCAGCCCCTTACCCGCTGCCTCTTTGTCACGTACCTACTCCTCTGTCCACTGAAATAATGACTGTCCAAAGACAGTGACTTCTCCCCATCGCCAACACCCTGATACCCTCCCAAACACCAGGTGTATTTTCAGATCCCCAGCATTTCATGGTGTCATTCCGTTGATGGAAGTCTGGGGATAAATATTAAATTAATGGACTGGACTGATAGGAAACCGCCTCTAGGCTACTTTCAGTTATTTTGTTTATGAATTAATCGAGTTAATAAAGATAACCAGATATTTCACCATGTTCTTGAACTGCTGTCTGAACCTGGACTGAGTTGCCCCATAAATAAATGTGGTTTGCAGCAACTTAAGTTCATCAGCATAAATCCGACTTGTGGAAATGTATGTAAAAAATCCTGATAATTATTGGGATACGTTCCTGTAATGCTATAATTTAAGAATTCTAAAACATGTGTATGAAGTATCAAGCTGCCAGATATGGTGAATAGTAAAATCACAGACTTCCTTCTGCTCTCCATCTCTGAGTTACTGCAATTCTCCCCCTTGCTCTGACCCCCTCAGTCCCTTGTGAACTCGACTGGCCACCAAAATGTTCCTGATTATCAGAGCTTTGAGCAACAGAATTAAAGTGAATGGTGTTAACACTGTATCAAACCCACCTACAAATATCAATCCCACCGAACCAGGCTCAGAAAAATAGTTTGGCTTTATACAACAGGCCCACGGTACATTGTCGATTAACCTTACAGGTTCACACACGAAGTGGAACGGAATACATTTTAAACAGATCAGAATGCAGGTTATTGCTGGAACCACAGTTGCAGTTTTCTCGGTGCAATATTTATTTTTCAGCTACTGGCAACAAATGACCATAAATTGATCAAAGGAGAAAGTGACAGTGAACAACGCAGAACAGTCTGTGCTGCACGAAGCAGGACAGTGATAACACGACAAACAGGGGTGATTTCCAGGAAAGATCCCAGGAAATAATAAAACATACTCGGTGTCTGAGCTCAGGCAGTCAGGGTTGAATTTTATCACGAGCAATATGTGGGTTGGTATTGTTTCTTAGTTTAAGACATCTCAACCACGATTTCAACCTGCCTCCAGTCCACATATTTACACGTTTAAAAGAGACCGAACAGGGAAGGAGTTGCAGAACGCTCCCAGGAGGCTAGTCAGTACGCTGGCAGCCTCTAATTAATATTACTTTACAGATGGAACATTGGCTGGCTTGGATTCTCAGGCATCTGGAATCCAGGCAGCTACAACAAGCTAAGGACAGTTCAGAGAGAAGGTCATTCCCATTACAGCACTGCTTATGGGCCAGGAAGTGAAATATTGTTTCCACCTGTACCCACAAGCTCACCCCCATTAGACTCACCCTAGGCAAAGAGCCCCGCCGTTGCGAATTTGGCTGTCCTGGATCCGTTATCGGATTCCCCAGGGACTGGGCACATCTTTCGGGTCCACAATCCGTCCTGATTCATCCTGTGGCCTTTTCCAGAGTCATCTCCATCAACTGGAAGCCAAGTCTGTCAATCAAGCTGTCTTTCTGGCGGGGAGCCTGTCAATGAGAAAAGGGGCACTGCATGGAGTTCAAACTCCACAACATGTGGGGAAATCCGGAATTCCAAAAGTCCGACTCCTCCCTATCCCCAAACAATACCTATGTATCATTTCCCTGCTAATACCGAGGTCTAAGTACTTTAATAAATGTGAAATTTTGTAACAGTTGTCAATATATTGGAAAAAAAACAGAAAGTTGAATATACTCAGCATGTCAGGCAGAATCTGTAGAGAGAGATACAGAATTAATGTTTCTGGTCAATATTCTTTCATCAGTACTGGAAGATAGTAGAGATAAACATTTTTAAAGAAATACTAGAGCCAGTGAAGAGTGGGGTATAGTGGACAAAAAACAAAGCAAGGGAGGAAGTCTGTGAAAGGATGGAGGGCAGAAAAGATTCAAAGACTCCAGTTATCATGATGAAAGGCGAATGGGACAATTAAATAAACAGATCGTGGGTCCAGACGAGGTGTAAATGCTGACAGCAGAATAACAGAACGCTGGCATCTATGGAAACTTTTGTCAAGAAGTGAAGGAGCCTGTGATCTGGGAATTAGGCAGAGAAATGTGGGTGGATGCCAGGGGTGTAGTACCAGCCTGTAGAACCAGCACTGATGGGAGTCCTCAAACCAAGCATCAAACTACACCCCCTCCACTCCCAGGGGCTTTTGTTTTGACATCGTCCATTCTCAGCACATGCCAACCGAGAAAATGTGAGCGTTGTTTCTAATCAGCAGCTTTTCATCTCAGTTTTGGCTCCAGCAGGCCTAGTGGAAAAAATAAGTTGCTGCGTCACTGTTCCCCATTGAATGTAAATGTGGAACAATGTAGGAGTCTAAGAGAGGCCAGAGCGGGATCAGGATGTGGAATTTTAGTGGGAATAGACAAGAAACTCTTAAAGGAAGTGTCTGGCATAGCACTGACTCAACCTATGTTTAATCATGGTGACGGTACAGGAGACTACATCATGAGCAGTTCGGACAATAAATAAAATAAAAGAAATACAAGTAAACCAATGTTTCATCTGCTGGGATAGTTTGATACCTTGGACGGTGAGAAGGAAGGAAATGAAAGGTCACGCATTGCACCCCCGGCTCTTGCTTAGCAAGGTGCGAGGCGGGAAGGACAGCGGATGTTGGGAGTAACAGAAGAGTCATCTGGGATGTTGCAAGGGGCCAGGAAGGGGAGATGTAATTTGAGGTGTGACAGGTAAACCCGCACCGGTCAGGAATGAGGACAATTAGTTTCGCCACATAAACATTGATTTTAAAGTGCTGATGGTCAAGAAAGAATTGTTTGATTAGATTAGATTAGAGATACAGCACTGAAACAGGCCCTTCGGCCCACCGAGTCTGTGCCGAACATCAACCACCCATTTATACTAATCCTACACTAATCCCATATTCCAACCAAACATCCCCACCTGTCCCTATATTTCCCTACCACCTACCTATACTAGTGACAATTTATCATGGCCAATTAACCTATCAACCTGCAAGTCTTTTGGCTTGTGGGAGGAAACCGGAGCACCCGGAGAAAACCCACGCAGACACAGGGAGAACTTGCAAACTCCACACAGGCAGTACCCAGAATCGAACCCGGGTCCCTGGAGCTGTGAGGCTGCGGTGCTAACCACTGCGCCACTGTGCCGCCCCAAAATAAACAATTGGAAAGTTTGGCTGAAGCGAGACATCAGCACATCCACAGACAGTACTTCAAAGTATGAAGGCGCTATTCCCTGCTCCAATCTAATCCACAATGGATTTTTGATTATCACACGGTGAAGGAGGAAAGGCTAGCATTCCAGGTTAACCACTAGGATGGCCCAATATACAAACTGACCTTGGAACAATCTCCTGTGTCTAATAAAAATGAAGCAAGTCTCCAAAACGACTAAATAATTCAGATAAAATGCGAGAAAATGCCCGACCAAACCTCTCCACCCTCCACTTTCAAAAAGTCGCGCCGAAACTTTGACGCAGGCGTGAATATCCGAAGATTGACGCATGCGCAGAGGCCAAGCTGGCGCGTTGCCCGAGAGAGAGACGACGTAACGCGATGACGTCATCTGCGCATGCGGAAAGCGTCCGTGGCAAGCCGGACCGCAGCGCATGCGCAGAGATCAGGAGAACATGTGCGCATGTGCGCACCGCGGCGCATCCTGATGACGTCGGCGATGACCAAGCGTTGTCATGAATCACTTTGAGAAACAAACAGGCGTGGGAGGAATGGTTTGATCACAGGGCTGGCTGACTGTTGGAGTTGCTTGTATTCTGAACATGCTTGCCACAGAGTGTTTGAAAATCAGAAAGCACCTCCCTCCTGTCTGCTCTCATCCTGCTCACACCAGCACTGGTAACCATTGAACACCTATGAACCCGAAGAGAAAAAAGTGGCCTGCAGTGAGCAACGTTTAAGAAAAATATTGGGTCCCAGTGGAAAGTAATAGCTGTCTACAATCAAGGAATTTACGGTTAACTGTAAACACAGCACAGTAAACAAAAAGCACTTCTGAAATTGTCTCAGCCTCTTCATTTTATTTTCCTTCTCTTTTCTGTCCCTATTGCATGTGTGTATCACATGTGCGTGGGTGTGTCGTATATTTCTAGGTGTGAACTGTATGAGAGGTTAAGTTTAAGTAAGTTTCATAAATTTCACTTTCCTCCTTTAAACTAAAGAAAGCCTGTTGATGCTCATTTATGTGCCTTATAATTGGAAACTTGAGAACAAAGAGTCAATAAGTGGGAGGTTAAAACACACTGAGTTTAAAATGAAACCCTGTTACAATAAGACCAGATGAAGATAGTAACTGACCCCCTTCCCATGTGGTTGTGACATAAATTTGGGTGCTAGTGTCCGGAATTTTACCCACAGAGAAACGAGTGAAATTGGAAGTGGGAAGACAAACTGTTCCCAATCAAAAAAAGAGCAATCATCAATATAGGTTTTCTTGCGGGGGGCTGCCTTAGATTGAGGGACTGCCTTAGTTTGAGGGGCTGACTCAGATTGAGGGGCTGCCTCAGATTGAGGGCCTGTCTCAGATTGAGGGCCTGTCTCAAATTGAGGGGATGCCTCAGTTTGAGGGAATGCTTTAGTTTGAGGGGCTGAATTAGTTTGAGGGGCTGAATTAGTTTGAGGGGCTGAATTAGTTTGAGAATCTGCATTCATTTGAGGGGGTGCATTAATTTGATGGGCTGCCATAGTTTGAGGGGCTGCCTTAGTTTGAGGAGCTGCCTTAGTTTGAGGGGCTGCCTTAGTTTGAGGGGCTGCATTAGTTTGAGGGGCTGCCTTAGTTTGAGGGGCTGCCATAGTTTGAGGGGCTGCCTTAGTTTGAGGAGCTGCCTTAGTTTGAGGGGCTGCCTCAGATTGAGGGGCTGCCTCAGATTGAGGGTCTGCATTAGTTTGAGGGTCTGCCTCAGATTGAGGGCCTGTCTCAGATTGAGGGCATGTCTCAGATTGAGGGGATGCCTCAGTTTGAGGGACTGCTTTAGTTTGAGGGGCTGAATTAGTTTGAGGGGCTGAATAAGTTTGAGAATCTGCATTCATTTGAGGGGGTGCATTAATTTGAGGGGCTGCCATAGTTTGAGGGGCTGCCTTAGTTTGAGGAGCTGCCTTAGTTTGAGGGGCTGCCTTAGTTTGAGGGGCTGCATTAGTTTGAGGATCTGCCTTAGTTTGAGGGGCAGCATTAGTTTGAGGGGCTGCCATAGTTTGAGGGGCTGCCTTAGTTTGAGGAGCTGCCTTAGTTTGAGAGGCTGCCTTAGTTTGAGGGACTGCATTAGTTTGAGGGACTGCATTAGTTAGAGGGACTGCATTAGTTTGAGGGGCTGCATTAGTTTGAGGGACTGCATTAGTTTGAGAGTCTGCCTTAGTTTGAGGGACTGCATTAGTTTGAGAGACTGCATTAGTTTGAGGGACTGCATTAGTTTGAGGGGCTGCATTAGTTTGAGGGACTGCATTAGTTTGAGCATCTGCATTAGATTGAGGATCTGCCTTAGTTTGAGGGACTGCATTAGTTTGAGGGATTGCATTAGTCTGAGCATCTGCATTAGTTTGAGGATCTGCATCATTTTGATCATCTGCCTTAGTTTGAATGACTGCCATAGTTTGAGGGGCTGCCACAGTTTGAGGGTCTGCCTTAGTTTGAGGAGCTGCCTTAGTTTGAGGGGCTGCCTCAGATTGAGGGTTTGCATTAGTTTGAGGGTCTGCATTAGTTTGAGGGTCTGCCTCAGATTGAGGGCCTGTCTCAGATTGAGTGCCTGTCTCAGATTGAGGGGATGCCTCAGTTTGAGGGACTGCTTTAGTTTGAGGGGCTGAATTAGTTTGAGGGGCTGAATTCGTTTGAGGGGCTGAATTAGTTTGAGAATCTGCATTCATTTGAGGGAGTGCATTAATTTGAGGGGCTGCCATAGTTTCAGGGGCTGCCTTAGTTTGAGGAGCTGCCTTTGTTTGGGTGGCTGCCTTAGTTTGAGGGGCTGCATTAGTTTGAGGGGCTGCCTTAGTTTGAGGGGCTGCATTAGTTTGAGGGGCTGCCTTAGTTTGAGGGACTGCATTAGTTTGAGGATCTGCCTTAGTTTGAGGGACTGCATTAGTTAGAGGGACTGCCTTAGTTTGAGGGACTGCATTAGTTTGAGAGACTGCATTAGTTTGAGGGACTGCATTAGTTTGAGGGGCTGCATTAGTTTGAGGGACTGCATTAGTTTGAGCATCTGCATTAGATTGAGGATCTGCCTTAGTTTGAGGGACTGCATTAGTTTGAGAGACTGCATTATTTTGAGGGACTGTATTAGTTTGGGGACTGCATTAGTTTGAGAGTCTGCCTTAGTTTGAGGGACTGCATTAGTTTGAGGGGCTGCCTTAGTTTGAGGGGCTGCATTAGTTTGAGGATCTGCCTTAGTTTGAGGGGCAGCATTAGTTTGAGGGGCTGCCATAGTTTGAGGGGCTGCCTTAGTTTGAGGGAGTGCATTAGTTTGAGGGACTGCATTAGTTTGAGGGAATGCATTAGTTTGAGGGACTGCATTAGTTAGAGGGACTGCATTAGTTTGAGGGGCTGCATTAGTTTGAGGGACTGCATTAGTTTGAGAGTCTGCCTTAGTTTGAGGGACTGCATTAGTTTGAGAGACTGCATTAGTTTGAGGGACTGCATTAGTTTGAGGGGCTGCATTAGTTTGAGGGACTGCATTAGTTTGAGCATCTGCATTAGATTGAGGATCTGCCTTAGTTTGAGGGACTGCATTAGTTTGAGGGATTGCATTAGTCTGAGCATCTGCATTAGTTTGAGGATCTGCATCATTTTGATCATCTGCCTTAGTTTGAATGACTGCCATAGTTTGAGGGGCTGCCACAGTTTGAGGGTCTGCCTTAGTTTGAGGAGCTGCCTTAGTTTGAGGGGCTGCCTCAGATTGAGGGTTTGCATTAGTTTGAGGGTCTGCATTAGTTTGAGGGTCTGCCTCAGATTGAGGGCCTGTCTCAGATTGAGTGCCTGACTCAGATTGAGGGGATGCCTCAGTTTGAGGGACTGCTTTAGTTTGAGGGGCTGAATTAGTTTGAGGGGCTGAATTCGTTTGAGGGGCTGAATTAGTTTGAGAATCTGCATTCATTTGAGGGAGTGCATTAATTTGAGGGGCTGCCATAGTTTCAGGGGCTGCCTTAGTTTGAGGAGCTGCCTTTGTTTGGGTGGCTGCCTTAGTTTGAGGGGCTGCATTAGTTTGAGGGGCTGCCTTAGTTTGAGGGGCTGCATTAGTTTGAGGGGCTGCCTTAGTTTGAGGGACTGCATTAGTTTGAGGATCTGCCTTAGTTTGAGGGACTGCATTAGTTAGAGGGACTGCCTTAGTTTGAGGGACTGCATTAGTTTGAGAGACTGCATTAGTTTGAGGGACTGCATTAGTTTGAGGGGCTGCATTAGTTTGAGGGACTGCATTAGTTTGAGCATCTGCATTAGATTGAGGATCTGCCTTAGTTTGAGGGACTGCATTAGTTTGAGAGACTGCATTATTTTGAGGGACTGTATTAGTTTGGGGACTGCATTAGTTTGAGAGTCTGCCTTAGTTTGAGGGACTGCATTAGTTTGAGGGACTGCATTAGTTTGAGCATCTGCATTAGTTTGGGGACTGCATTAGTTTGAGGATCTGCCTTAGTTTGAGGGGCTGCATTAGTTTGGGGACTGCATTAGTTTGAGGATCTGCCTTAGTTTGAGGGACTGCATTAGTTTGAGGGACTGCCTTAGTTTGAGCATCTGCATTAGTTTGAGCATCTGCATTAGTTTGAGGGAATGCATTAGTTTGAGGGACTGCATTAGTTTGAGGGACTGCATTAGTTTGGGGACTGCATTAGTTTGAGGGACTGCATTAGTTTGGGGACTGCATTCGTTTGAAGATCTGCATTCGTTTGAGCATCTGCCTTAGTTTGAGGGACTGCATTAGTTTGAGGGACTGCCTTAGTTTGAGCATCTGCATTAGTTTGAGGGACTGCATTAGTTTGAGGATCTACCTTAGTTTGAGGGGACGCCTTAGTTTGAGGGGCCGCCTAAGTTTGAGGGGCCGCCTAAGTTTGAGGGTCCACCTAAGTTTGAGGGGCTGCCTTAGTTTGAGGGGCCGCCTCAGTTTGAGAGGCTGCCTCAGTTTGAGAGGCTGCATTAGTTTGAGGGGCCGCCTTAGGTGAGAGGCTGCCTTAGTTTGAGAGGCTGCATTAGTTTGAGGGGCCGCCTTAGTTTGAGGGGCCGCCTTAGTTTGAGGGCCTGCATTAGTTTGAGGGACTGCATTAGTTTGAGCATCTGCATTAGTTTGAGGATCTGCCTTAGTTTGAGGGAATGCATTAGTTTGAGGGACTGCATTAGTTTGAGAGACTGCATTAGTTTGAGGGACTGCATTAGTTTGAGGGGCTGTATTAGATTGAGGATCTGCATTAGTTTGAGGGGCCGCCTAAGTTTGAGTGGCCGCCTAAGTTTGAGGGGCCGCCTTAGTTTGAGGGGCCGCCTTAGTTTGAGGGGCTGCCTTAGTTTGAGGGGCCGCCTCAGTTTGAGAGGCTGCCTTAGTTTGAGAGGCTGCATTAGTTTGAGGGGCCGCCTTAGGTGAGAGGCTGCCTTAGTTTGAGGGGCCGCCTTAGTTTGAGGGCCTGCATTAGTTTGAGGGACTGCATTAGTTTGAGCATCTGCATTAGTTTGAGCATCTGCATTAGCTTGAGGATCTGCCTTAGTTTGAGGGAATGCATTAGTTTGAGGGACTGCATTAGTTTGAGAGACTGCATTAGTTTGAGGGATTGCATTAGTTTGAGGGGCTGTATTAGATTGAGGATCTGCATTAGTTTGAGGGGACGCCTTAGTTTGAGGGGCCGCCTAAGTTTGAGGGGCCGCCTAAGTTTGCGGGGCCGCCTAGGTTTGAGGGGCCGCCTTACTTTGAGGGGCCGCCTTAGTTTGAGGGGCCGCCTTAGTTTGAGAGGCTGCATTAGTTTGAGGGGCCGCCTTAGTTTGAGGGGCCGCCTTAGTTTGAGAGGCTGCATTAGTTTGAGAGGCCGCCTTAGTTTGAGAGACTGCATTAGTTTGAGGGGTCGCCTTAGTTTGAGGGGCCGCCTTAGTTTGAGGGGCCGCCTTCGTTTGAGGGGCCGCCTTTGTATGAGAGGCTGCATTAGTTTGAGAGGCCGCCTTAGTTTGAGAGGCTGCATTAGTTTGAGGGGCCGCCTTAGTTTGAGGGGCCGCCTTAGTTTGAGGGGCCGCCTTAGTTTGAGGGGCCGCCTTAGTTTGAGAGGCTGCATTAGTTTGAGGGGCCGCCTAAGTTTGAGGGGCCACCTAAGTTTGAGGGGCCGACTAAGTTTGAGGGGCCGCCTTAGTTTGAGGGGCCGCCTTAGTTTGAGAGGCTGCATTAGTTTGAGGGGCCGCCTTAGTTTGAGAGGCTGCCTTCGTTTGAGAGGCTGCATTAGTTTGAGGGGCCGCCTTAGTTTGAGGGGCCGCCTTAGTTTGAGGGGCCGCCTTAGTTTGAGGGGCTGCATTAGTTTGAGGGGCTGCCTTCGTTTGAGGAGCCGTTTTAGTTTGAGGGGCTGCATTAGTTTGAGGGACTTCATTAGTTTGAGGTTCTGCATTAGTTTGAGGGTCTGCATGAGTTTGAGGTTCTGCATTAGTTTGAGGGTCTGCATTAGTTGGAGGGGCTACATTGGTATGAGGGTGTGAATTAGTTTGAGGGACTGCATTAGTTTGAAGATCTGCCTTAGTTTGAGGGACTGCATTAGTTTGAGGGGACGCCTTAGTTTGAGGGGCCTCCTTAGTTTGAGGGGTCGCATAAGTTTGAGGGGCCGCCTTAGTCTGAGGGGTCGCATAAGTTTAAGGGGCCGCCTTAGTTTGAGGGGACGCCTTAGTTTGAGGGTCTGCGTGAGTTTGAGGTTCTGCATTAGTTTGAGGGGCTGCATTAGTTGGAGGGTCTGCATGAGTTGAAGGGACTGCATGAGTTTGAGGGGCGACATTGGTCTGAGGGTCTGCATTAGTTTGAGATTCTGCATTAGTTTGAGGGGCTGCATTAGTTTGAGGGGACGCCTTAGTTTGAGGGGCTGCCTTAGTTTGAGGGGCCGCATTAGTTTGAGGGGCCGCCTTAGTTTGAGGGGCCGCATTAGTTTGAGGGGCCGCATTAGTTTGAGGGACCGCCTTAGTTTGAGGGGCCGCATTAGTTTGAGGGGCCGCATTAGTTTGAGGGGCCGCCTTAGTTTGAGGGGCCGCATTAGTTTGAGGGGCCGCATGAGTTTGAGGGGCCGCCTTAGTTTGAGGGGCCGCGTTAGTTTGAGGGGCCGCATTAGTTTGAGGGGTCGCATTAGTTTGAGGGGCCGCATTAGTTTGAGGGGCCGCATTAGTTTGAGGGGCTGCGTTAGTTTGAGGGGCCGCATTAGTTTGAGGGGCCGCCTTAGTTTGAGAATCTGCATTAGTTTGAGGGGCTACAAAGGTTTGAGGGGCGACATTGGTTTGGTTTGAGGGTCTGCATGAGTTTGAGGGGCTGCATTAGTTTCATAAGAACATAAGATCATAAGAAGTAGGAGCAGGAGTAGGCCGTCCGGCCCCTCGAGCCTGCTCCACCATTCAATAAGATCATGGCTGATCTTTTCATGGACTCAGATCCACTTACCCGCGCTCTCACCGTATCCCTTAATTCCTTTATTATTCAAAAAGATATCTACCTTAGCTTCAAAGACGTTTACTGAAGAAGCATCAACTACTTCACTGGGCAAGGAATTCCATAGACTAACCACCCTCTGGGTGAAGAAGTTCCTTCTTAATTCAGTCCTAAATCTGCTCCCTCTAATCTTGAGGCTATGCCCTCTTGTCCTAGCTTCACCTGCCAGTGGAAACATCCTATCTGCTTGTATCTTATCTATTCCCTCAATGATTATATATGTTTCTATAAGATCCCCTCTCATTCTTCTGAACTCCAATGAATATAATCACAATCTACTCAGTCTCTCCTCATAAGCCAACCCCCTCAACTCCGGAATCAACCTAGTGAACCTCCTCTGCACCCTCTCCAGTGCCAGAATATCCTTTCTCAAGTAAGGAGACCAAAACTGCACACAGTACTCCAGGTGCGGCCTCACCATTACCTTATACAGCTGCAACATAACCTCTCTGCTTTTAAACTCAATCCCTTTAGCAATGAAGGACAAAATTCCATTTGCCTTCCTAATTACTTGCTGTACCTGCAGACCAACCTTCTGCGATTCATGCACAAGGTCACCTAGGTCCCTCTGCATAGCAGCATGCTGTAACTTTTTACCATTCAAGTAATAATCCTTTTTACTGTTACTCCTACCAAAATGAATGACTTCACATTTATTAACATTGTATTCCATCTGCCAGACCTTTGCCTACTCATTCAATGTATCTATGTTCCTCTGCAAAGTTTCACAGTCATCTGCACACTTTGCTCTGCCACTCATCTTAGTGTCATCTGCAACACGTGGTCCCCAACTCCAAATCATCTATATAAATTGTAAATAATTGCGGTCCCAACACCGATCCCTGAGGCACACCACTAGTGACTGATTGCCAGCCAGAATAGCACTCATTTATCCCCACTCTCTGCTTCCTGTTAGTCAACCAATCCTCTATCCATGCTAATACGTTACCCCTGACGCCATGCATCCTTATCTTATGCAGCAGCCTCTTGTGCGGCACCTTGTCGAAGGCCTTTTGGAAATCTAGGTACACCACATCCACTGGGTCTGCATTGTCCACCTTGCTCGTAATGTCATCATAGAATTCCAAAAGATTTGTCAAGCATGACCTGCCCTTCATGAACCCATGCTGCGTCTGCCCAATGGGACAATTTCTATCGAGATGCCCTGCTATTTCTTCCTCGATAATAGACTCAAGCATCTTCCCCACTACAGAGGTTAAGCTAACTGGTCTATAATTCCTCATCTTTTGTCTACCTCCCTTTTTAAACAGTGGCGTCACATCTGCTGTTTTCCAATCAGCTTGGACTACCCCAGACGCCAGCGAATTTTGGAAAATTACCGTCAGTGCACCTGCTATTTCTCCCGCCATCTCTTTTAGTCCCTGGGATGCATTCCATCAGGGCCAGGAGACTTATCAATCCTTAGCTCCATTAGCTTGCCCAACACTACCTCTTCCGTAATAATAATTGTTTCCAGGTCCTCACCTACGTTCGTCTCTTTGTCAATTCCTGGCATGTTATTAATGTCCTCCACTGTGAAGACCGATACAAAATACCTGTTCAATGCCTCGGCCATTTCATCATGTCCCATAACTAAATTCCCCTTCTCATCCTCTAAAATACCAACGTTTACTTTAGCCACTCTTTTTCATTTTATATATTTATAGAAACTTTTGCTATCTGTCTTTATATTCTGTGCTAGTTTTTTCTCATGTTCTATCTTACTTTTCTTTATAGCTCTTTTTGTGGCTTTCTGTTGACCTTTAAAGTTTTCCCAATCTTCTAGTTTCATGCTGCTTTTGGCCACCTTGTATGCCTTCTCTTTCAATTTGATAGCCTCCCTTATTTCCTTAGACACCCATTGCAGATTACCCCTTTTCTTCCAGTCCTTCCTTTTCACTGGAATATACTTTTGCTGAGCACTTTGAAAAATTGCTTTGAAAGTCCTCCACTGCTCGTCAACTGTCCCACCATAAAATCTTTTTTTCCAGTCTACTTTAGCCAAGTCCTCCCTCATTCTATTGTAGTCCCCCTTGTTCAAGTGCAGGACCCTGGTATTGGATTTTATCTTCACACTCTCCATCTGTATTCTAAATTCAACCATACTGTAATCACTCCTTCCAAGAGGATCCCTAACTATGAGGTCATTAATTATTGCTGTCTCATTACACAGGACTAGATCTAGGATAGCTTGCTCCCTCGTCGGTTCCATTACATACTGTTCAAGAAAACTATCACGGATACACTCAACGAATTCCTCCTCATGGCTACCCTGACTGAGCTGGTTCGACCAATCTACATGTAGATTAAAATCCCCCATGATAATTGCCGTACCATTTTTACAGGCATTAGTTATTTCTTTGTTTATTGCCCGCCCCAATGTGATGTTATTATTTGGTGGCCTATAGACTACGCCTATCAATGACTTTTTCTTCTTAGAGTTTCTAATTTCCACCCAAATAGATTCAACCTCATTCTCCATAGAACCTATATCATCTCTCAGCACCGCCCTGATGTCGTCCTTGAATATCAGAGCTACACCACCTCCCTTACCTTCCTGTCTGTCCATCCGAATAGTCTGGTACCCCTGGATATTTAACACCCAGTCGTGACCAACCTGTAACCATGTCTCCGTAATGGCTACCAAATCATATTCATTCGTGATGATTTGCGCCGTTACCTCATCAACCTTGTTACAAATGCTACGAGCATTCAGGTAAAGTGCCTTTATGCTAGCTTTCTTACACTCATGATTTCCAATACCTCTAATAACTCCTGAGTTATCCTTCCTTTCTGCTTCTTTCATAGTCTGCCCTGAACTTAAACCCTCCTGCTCACATGTTAACCTGCTGCTTCCCTTTTTATTTACCATCATACACCCTGTCGTTTTCCCTTTCCCTTCCCCCCGATTCACTAGTTTAAAGTCATGGAGACCACCCTATTTATCCGTTTCGCGAGAACACTGGTTCCAGATCGGTTCAGATGGAGACTGTCCCATCGGTACAGATCCCCCCGGTTCCAAAACTGATGCCAATGTCCCATGAAATGGAACCCCTCTTTCCCACACCACTCCCTTAGCCACGTGTTTACTTCCCTAATATTCTTATTCCTAAACCAATTTGCACGTGGCACGGGCAGTAATCCGGAGATTATGACCCTCGAGGACCTGTTCCTTAATTTCGTTCCTAGTGCTTTATAATCCCCAAACAGGTCCTCCATCCTAGCCTTGCCTATGTTGTTAGTCCCAACGTGGACCACAACAACTGGATCCTCCCCCTCCCGCTCCAATATCCTTTCCAGCCGGTCAGAGATGTCCTGCACCCTGGCACCGGGCACTGCCCAAATATATAGGTTTGTACTTACCCAGCAGTCCCCTGCTCTGCCGAAACAAAAAGTAATTAACTTTAACTTTAGCTGAAACTGACCTTCCTTATATAGAGAGTTTTTATTTGAAAATCATTGAGTTTAATTTGATGCTGTTGTTTTATTTATACATTACCTTTAATCAGTGAAAATAATTTTCCAAACAGTAACGAGTTTAATGTTGCAAGTGTTTACATAGTAGTAAAATAGCCACTTTACACAAACTATATTGAAATTATTTTATTGAGCATCTCAGGTTTACAGGAAGTAAATTCCTCAAACTTGTCGAAACTTTCAAACATTCAGAAACACCAAATCTCTATCAGCAGTGGCTCACCATCTCCATCTGCTGGTGTCCCTGTTTCACTGCAGTTACTGTCCCTTCTCACCATCTCCATCTGCTGGTGTCCCTGTCTCACTGCAGTTACTGTCCCCTCTCACCATCTCCATCTGCTAGTGTCCTTGTCTCACTGCAGTTACTGTCAATTCTCACCATCTCCATCTGCTGGTGTCCCTGTCTCACTGCAGTTACTGTCCCCTCTCACCATCTTCATCTGCTGGTGTCCCTGTCTCACTGCAGTTACTGTCCCCTCTCACCATCTCCATCTGCTGGTGTCCCTGTCTCACTGCAGATACTGTCCCATCTCACCATCTCCATCTGCTAGTGTCCCTGTCTCACTGCAGTTACTGTCCCTTCTCACCATCTCCATCTGCTGGTGTCCCTGTTTCACTGCAGTTACTGTCCCCTCTCACCATCTTCATCTGCTGGTGTCCCTGTCTCACTGCAGTTACTGTCCCCTCTCACCATCTCCATCTGCAGGTGTCCCTGTCTCACTGCAGTTACTGTCCCCCTCTCACCATCTCCATCTGCTGGTGTCCCTGCCTCACTGCAGTTACTGCCCCTCTCACCACCTCACAATCACTGCGATTTGCAGCTTTGTCCACTTGCGGCGTTTGTTGACATAGCAAACACGAGGTGGAGCTGTACTGGCACATGCGCAAACGTACACTATTCCAGTTAAACGTCAGGGTCTGCCCACGCTCAGGCAGCTGCCAGGACTAAAGATGGCGCCGGTCAAATAATCACAGAGGCGGATGGAGGGTGGGAGGTGGAACTGGGGGTCTGGGGGGGGGGGTGGAGGAGGGGAATGGGATTTAGTTCCAGTGTTTGAAACCCTTCAGCTCTTTCTATGATTTCACTAATTTAACAATGAGATTGAGAGGGTATTTCACCCCCTTCTTCAGCTCCTGTCTGAATTTAGTCTGGGTCACAATGTAAATACATGTGTTGGTGCAGGAACTGAGAATCTGCAGCATCTGTGATGTTTGTTGTGTGATATAGAGAGGGTCAGTGTAGGAGGAATAATAATTAATATCTGTAATTCTCCTGTAAATGATAGACCCAACCTGGGTCACCCATAACAGGATAAAACTGCCGGATATACTGAAGAGTAAAATAATTGATTTCCTGCGATTCTCCATCTCTGGGTCCTTGTGATTCTCTGCATTGCTGTGGCGCCGGAATCCCCTGCGGACTTTACTGGAGAATAAAATCCGCCTGACAGTCAGAACATTGAGCAGCAAAATCAGAAATACCGGGACACAAGGGGTTAAAATGAGGTCAGTCAATTCAAATGCCCCCCATATGGGGGAAGTAAAGAAGCTCAGTTTATTAACACAGCCCATGGGAACATTATCAATAATGTATTGTTGTTCCTGTGTAAAGTACCAGGGGAGAGACTCTAAACAGCCCAGCACACTCACTATTCCCACAACCACAGCCGCCCTTTGCTCGCTGCAATATTTTGTTTTCAGCTTCTCACAACAAATGGCCACAAATCGATCAAAGGTGAAAGTGACTGTGAGCCAGACAGAAACAACTGTGGATGCACAAAGCAGAATGCCAATGAGAGAACACACAGGAGTAATTCTCAGGAATGAATATGGGAAATAAATTAAAACAATCCAGCTCAATATGGGATCAGTGATAACGACCAGGAGATCAGACACTGCCATTCCCACCAGGTAGACACTGATACATTTGGAGAGACCGCACTTTCCTCGGGACAGGATCACAATCGCCACCAAGTTAACTGGAAGAGAGAGAGAAAAGGAAGCAGAGAAATTACTGATCAGACCTGGAGACAAAGCAACAGTTTAACAGGATCTGGGCTGAAATTTCCAGCTTTGTTGCTGCATCGAGCAGTGAAAACTGATTCATTGACCTGGGCAGTGCTTTGTCACAGTGAAATGTTTGAAAACACAATTATTAATAATGAATTGGGAAATTGATGCAGAAAGTGAATAAAGTCAGCACCGGATCTACTGGAAGTACTGAGTGAGGATGCAGTGCCAGTGGGGGTATGAGAAGGAGATTTACAGAGATGGAATCCAATGGGTTAATTGGGAATGTGTCTCCAGACTGTTGGTTGGGAAGGGTTGGGGAGAGCGGGATGTGTAGTTGGTTTGTTGCTCTGGGTTCAGGGAACAGACAGGGACTGTTCCCACATGGGAAAAGGCTGAAAACTGCAGCGCTGAGTCTGATTATCAGCCATGATCTAGAATGGTGGAGCAGGCGAGAAGGGCTGAATGGCCACCTCCTGCTCCTATGTTCCTGTATTCCTATCAGGTTGGACAAGGCAGCTGGAGGTGGAGCCAATGAGTGAGATTGGGAGGGAGAGAAGGAAAAGGACATGTTGAAGCAGGAAGGGAGACTGGAGCAGATGGTTTGGGAAAGTGGATAAACTGAAGCAATGGATGAGGAGACTGAGGATTCAATACAGTGAGAGGAGAGGCTGAGATTCACAGGGAGAGACTGCAGCAGCGTGTTAGAGGAAATCTAATCTATAGATCCCAGTAATACAACTCAATTCATACATTCAAACAATAATCCCTGTGGTTATTGGTGTTGGAGAACAGTTCATTGTTAATACAATATAGTCAATATATTTCGTTTGTACAGGCAATTAAATATAAATTTAAATATATTTCTGATATTAGCCTCGCTCTTTATTGAATTCAGCAGTCACAGAGATTTTAAAGTGCAGTATTTAAATAATGAATTACCATCAGTGAAGAACTGATTCTATTCAGTTCATTCAGTCACTAAGTAAGGAATAGGAACATTCTACAAAACAAAATGAGGACCTGACAGAAATAAACACAGAGGATCAAGTCCAACAGGAAAATGAACACAATCTGACAACAGACAACTTCAACTCCCAGTTTCTCTCACTAATTGTTCTGGACATTCCAGCACTTTATGATAGTGAATTATTTACACTGCTGCTTCTTTCTCTTTCTCTTTACTTCTGCTGATCTCTTTCCCTCTGTTTCATTCTCCCTGCTCCTTTTCTCCTTCCCTATCTCTCTGGAGTACTCACACCCTGTAAATTGTTACTTCATGCTGCTTTTCACATATGATTTATTCCTAACATTCTGCGTCTGTGTTCTGTTCACCAGCCCCAGGTTCAATGATTCTATTCTCAGAGTCAGTTTATTCAATGGTGAAACCTCTGTGAATAATTTAATGTATCTACAGAACACCCAAGTCTCCACCTGTTCACCTACACTCTTCCCTTCATCTACAATACATGGAATAAACAGGATCGAAAGCTACTTCCAGACAAACCTCACAATCATTGAAATTCCTTCTCCTGGAATTATAAAGTAATCTGTTATAATGTGGGATTGTTTCATTAATAAAACGCCAACATCAGCGCTGCAGCTGATAAATGGAAAGACTCTTGATACCAACTGATAAAGTGAAAACCAGTAAAACATCACATCAATACTTTCTATTTTACAATGTAGTCCAGTGACAGTGAAGTTTCACAGTGAAGCAGAGAAGGAGAAGTGAAAGTGTCAGCAGCAAACTCAGTTCAGTAGCCAGACTTCTGAAGCAGCGTCAGACACACACAGAATGAAACAATATTTGATAACAGTGATAATCAATAAATACATTGAAATCACAGTTAAACTGGGCCATGTTATTGGGGAAGGAGGACATTGTTCTGTCTGCTTGTAACACTGAGACCGTGAGATGTCTCATTATCAATCACTGCAAAAACAATCATAAAATTATTCCAGGATTGGTTAGATCCACATCATGAAAATATTAAAAAGTCCTAATGGTCTGATTATTGATCCTAACTGAAACATCTCATTCCAATACATTCAATACACAGAATAATCCAATAACAAAGCCACAGTTACTTAAAACAATACCATTAAATACATAACACAACTCCTACAAGAATGAAAGAGTAGACAATGAGGAGATTCCATCAGTAAATTGCTGGAAAAGAACAGGCGGCTGTGTAACACACACAGAGGGAAATAATACCCAGTACAGCAGCACAGTTAACACCATTAACAGCTGAGATACTGTCTTACCAGCAACTCCAATTGCTGCAAGTACAGGATAGTAAATGTCTTCTATCTGATACATTACTGGATATCCCATTTCTATGAGAAGCAGAGATTTCTATTAGCCTGGAATCCACAGCTCCAGTAGGCACTCTGAGCTGATCCATTCCGATGGGGCCTGATTTATACAGGGGAAAAGTCTCCACAGACACGGTTATACCCCTGATCATTGCTATTAGTTACACTCTCCTGAACAAACACATCACATCAGCAGCTTTGACTCTGATGTAAATAATATGGTGGATAAAACACAATCATTTCAATGTCAATGATATTTTCTGAGTAAGACCTCTCTCGGGAATAAACCTGAAATCTGTACTCATACTGGACGGATGCTTCAATTGTGAGAGGCGTCATTTACATTTTCCATATTATTGTATTGACCTTGTTCACTCCGGCTTTTCTCTGTTGTGTAACTGATCTGTCTGCAGTGGACACTGAATCCAGGGACAAAAGCAATCCCGTTTCACTCTGTTCCTGCCTTTTTCCAGTTAAAATGTGAACTTTGAGTTTCTGATTCAGGACCATGTTCAGGGTTACAGCCCAGAAACTGCTGTGATTGATATTATGGGACAGACACTGTACGCATCCATTTGGGAGGCAGTTGGGTAGTGATAATATCAATGGTCACGTAATCAAGAGGCCCAACCTGATGGCCTGTGGACAGGGGTTCAAATCCCACCACGGCAGCTATACAAAACAGAGGGAGCTCCCTTTCTACGTATAGGGAGCTCCGCCTCTACGTATAAAGTGGAGGGAGCGCCCTCTCTATGTATAAAGTGGAGGGAGTGTACTCTCTATTTATAAAGTTGTGGGCGATGAAGGAAGGAGGAGAAGAGGGAAACGAAAACAAATGGGGAAATGGAGAGATGGAGACAAAGTGGAATTTCAGGGAGGCAAAGACAGACTGAGAGACAGAGAGAGAAGGAGAGAGATGGAGTGACAGGGAGGGAAGGACAGATGGAGGGACAGACAGAGAGACAGAGAGAGAAGGAGAGAGATGGAGTGACAGGGAGGGAGGGACAGATAGAGGGATAGAGAGAGAGAGAGACAGAGATAGAAGGAGAGAGAGGGAGAGAGATGGAGTGACAGAAAGGGAAAGACAGATGGAGGGACAGAGAGAGAGAGAGAGACAGAGGAAGAGGCACAGACAGAGATAGAAGGAGAGAGAGGGAGTGACATGGGGGAAAGACAGATGGAGGGACAGAGAGAGAGAGAAGGAGGGAGAGGGAGAGACAGAGAGAAGGAGAGTGGGAGTGACAGAGAGGGAAAGACAAATGGTGGAACAGAGAGAGAGACAGAGATAGAAGGAAAGAGAGGGAGCAACAGAGAGGGAAAGGCAGATGGAGGGACAGAGAGAGAGAGACAGAGGGACAGAGAGAGAGGCAGAGACAGAGAGAGAAGGAGAGTGTGGGTGAGACAGAGAGGGAAAGGCAGTTGGAGAGACAGAGAGAGAGAGAGGAGAGATGGAAGGAGAGAGAGGGAGTGACAGGAAGGGAAAGACATATGGAAAGACAGAGAGAGAAAGACAGAGATAGATGGAGAGAGAGGGAGAGACAGAGAGGTAAAGACAGATGGAGAGACAGGGAGAGAGAGAGGCAGAGATGGAAGGAGAGAGCGGGAGAGACAGAGAGGGAAAGACAGATGGAGGGACAGAGAGAGAGAGACAGAGAGAGAAATGCAGTGACAGGGAGGGAAGGACAGATGGAGGGATAGAGAGATAGAGACAGAGATAGAAGGAGAGAGATGGAGTGATGGGTGGGGGGTGGGAAGACAGATGGAGGGACAGGGAGAGAGGCAGAGATGGAACGAGTGAGAGGGAGTGATAGGGAGGCAAATACAGATGGAAAGAGAGAGGGAGAGACAGAGAAGGAGAGAGGGGTTGACAGAGGGAAAAACAGATGGAGAGACAGAGAGAGATACAGAGATAGAAGGAGAGAGAGGGAGTGTCAGGGAGGCAAAGACAGATAGAGGGACAGACTGAGAGACAGAGAGAAATGGAGTGACAGGGACGGAAGGACAGATGGAGGGATAGAGAGAGAGAGAGAGAGGGATAGAAGGACATAGAGGGAGTGACAGAGAGGGAAAGACAGATGGAGAGACAGAGAGAGAGAGAGGCAGAGATGGAAGGAGAGAGAGGGAGTGTCAGGGAGGGAAAGACAGATGGAGGGACAGAGAGAGAGAGACAGGGAGAGAAATGGAGTGACAGGGAGGGAAGGACAGATGGAGGGATAGAGAGATAGAGACAGAGATAGAAGGAGAGAGATGGAGTGATGGGTGGGGGGTGGGAAGACAGATGGAGGGACAGGGAGAGAGGCAGAGATGGAACGAGTGAGAGGGAGTGATAGGGAGGCAAATACAGATGGAAAGAGAGAGGGAGAGACAGAGAAGGAGAGAGGGGTTGACAGAGGGAAAAACAGATGGAGAGACAGAGAGAGATACAGAGATAGAAGGAGAGAGAGGGAGTGTCAGGGAGGCAAAGACAGATAGAGGGACAGACTGAGAGACAGAGAGAGATGGAGTGACAGGGACGGAAGGACAGATGGAGGGATAGAGAGAGAGAGAGAGAGGGATAGAAGGACATAGAGGGAGTGACAGAGAGGGAAAGACAGATGGAGAGACAGAGAGAGGCAGAGATGGAAGGAGAGAGAGGGAGTGAGAGAAAGGGAAAGACAGATGGAGAGAGAGAGAGAGAGAGAGACAGAGATAGAAGGAGAGAGATGGAGAGACAGAGAGGGAAAGACAGATGGAGGGACAGAGAGAGAGACAGAGATAGAAGGAGAGAGATGGAGTGACAGGGAGGGAAGGACAGATGGAGGGATAGGGAGTGAGAGGCAGAGATAGAAGGAGAGAGAGGGAGTGACAAAGAGGGAAAGACAAATGGAGGGACAGAGAGAGAGAGGAGAGCGATGGACAGACAGAGAGAGGGAATGACAGATGGAGAGACAGAGATAGAGAGAGGCAGAGATGGACGGAGAGAGAGGGAGTGACAGGGAGAGAAAGACAGATGGAAAGACAGAGAGAGAGAGAAAGGGAGAGAAGGAGAGAGATGGAGTGACAGAGAGGGAAGGATAGATGAAGGGATAGAGAGCAAGAGACATAGATAGAAGGAGAGAGAGGGAGTGACAGGTGGTGGGCGGGGATACATATGGAGGGACCGAGAGAGAGAGAAGGCGAGAGAGGGATAGACAGAGAGAAGGAGAGAGGGATTGGCAGAGAGGGAAAGAAAGTTGGAGGAACAGAGAGCGAGACAGAGACTGAAGGAGAGAGAGGGAGTGACCGAGAGGGAAAGACAGATGGAGGGACAGAGAGAGAGAGACAGGGAGAGAAATGGAGTGACAGGGAGGGAAGGACAGATGGAGGGATAGAGAGATAGAGACAGAGATAGAAGGAGAGAGATGGAGTGATGGGTGGGGGGTGGGAAGACAGATGGAGGGACAGGGAGAGAGGCAGAGATGGAACGAGTGAGAGGGAGTGATAGGGAGGCAAATACAGATGGAAAGAGAGAGGGAGAGACAGAGAAGGAGAGAGGGGTTGACAGAGGGAAAAACAGATGGAGAGACAGAGAGAGATACAGAGATAGAAGGAGAGAGAGGGAGTGTCAGGGAGGCAAAGACAGATAGAGGGACAGACTGAGAGACAGAGAGAGATGGAGTGACAGGGACGGAAGGACAGATGGAGGGATAGAGAGAGAGAGAGAGAGGGATAGAAGGACATAGAGGGAGTGACAGAGAGGGAAAGACAGATGGAGAGACAGAGAGAGAGAGAGGCAGAGATGGAAGGAGAGAGAGGGAGTGTCAGGGAGGGAAAGACAGATGGAGGGACAGAGAGAGAGAGACAGGGAGAGAAATGGAGTGACAGGGAGGGAAGGACAGATGGAGGGATAGAGAGATAGAGACAGAGATAGAAGGAGAGAGATGGAGTGATGGGTGGGGGGTGGGAAGACAGATGGAGGGACAGGGAGAGAGGCAGAGATGGAACGAGTGAGAGGGAGTGATAGGGAGGCAAATACAGATGGAAAGAGAGAGGGAGAGACAGAGAAGGAGAGAGGGGTTGACAGAGGGAAAAACAGATGGAGAGACAGAGAGAGATACAGAGATAGAAGGAGAGAGAGGGAGTGTCAGGGAGGCAAAGACAGATAGAGGGACAGACTGAGAGACAGAGAGAGATGGAGTGACAGGGACGGAAGGACAGATGGAGGGATAGAGAGAGAGAGAGAGAGGGATAGAAGGACATAGAGGGAGTGACAGAGAGGGAAAGACAGATGGAGAGACAGAGAGAGGCAGAGATGGAAGGAGAGAGAGGGAGTGAGAGAAAGGGAAAGACAGATGGAGAGAGAGAGAGAGAGAGAGACAGAGATAGAAGGAGAGAGATGGAGAGACAGAGAGGGAAAGACAGATGGAGGGACAGAGAGAGAGACAGAGATAGAAGGAGAGAGATGGAGTGACAGGGAGGGAAGGACAGATGGAGGGATAGGGAGTGAGAGGCAGAGATAGAAGGAGAGAGAGGGAGTGACAAAGAGGGAAAGACAAATGGAGGGACAGAGAGAGAGAGGAGAGCGATGGACAGACAGAGAGAGGGAATGACAGATGGAGAGACAGAGATAGAGAGAGGCAGAGATGGACGGAGAGAGAGGGAGTGACAGGGAGAGAAAGACAGATGGAAAGACAGAGAGAGAGAGAAAGGGAGAGAAGGAGAGAGATGGAGTGACAGAGAGGGAAGGATAGATGAAGGGATAGAGAGCAAGAGACATAGATAGAAGGAGAGAGAGGGAGTGACAGGTGGTGGGCGGGGATACATATGGAGGGACCGAGAGAGAGAGAAGGCGAGAGAGGGATAGACAGAGAGAAGGAGAGAGGGATTGGCAGAGAGGGAAAGAAAGTTGGAGGAACAGAGAGCGAGACAGAGACTGAAGGAGAGAGAGGGAGTGACCGAGAGGGAAAGACAGATGGAGGGACAGAGAGAGAGGCAGAGACAGAGAGAGGAGAGAGAGGGAGAGACAGAAAGGGAAAGACAGATGGAGAGACAGAGAGAGACACACACACAGATAGAAGGAGAGAGAGGGAGAGACAGAGAGGAAAAGGCAGATGGAGGGGCAGAGAGAGAGAGATTAAGAGAGAGAGACAGAGAGAGAGAGACAGAGAGAAAGATAGAAGGAGAAAGACATAGAGACAGGGAGGGAAAGACAGAAGGAGGGACAGAGAGAGAGACAGAGAGAGTGGCAGAGACAGATATAGAAGGAGAGAGAGTGAGTGTCAGGAGGAGCGGGAGAGGGAGATAAAGGGGCAGAGACAGATAGAGGGAGAGAGACAGATAGAGGGAGAGAGACAGATAGATGGAGAGACAGACAGATAGAGGGGGAGAGTGAGATAGAGGGGGAGAGTGAGATAGAGGTGGAGAGTGAGATAGAGGGGGTGAGGGAGATAGAGGGGCAGAGGGAGAGAGAGGGGCAGAGGGAGAGAGAGGGGGGAAGAGGGAGATATAGGGGGGAGAGGGAGAGAGAGCGGGAGAGGGAGAGAGAGCGGGAGAGGGAGAAAGTGCGAAAGAGGGCGAGAGACAGATCGAGGGGGAGAGGGAGATAGAAGGGGAGAGGGAGATAGCGGGGGGAGAAGGAGATAGAGGGGGGAGAGGGAGAGAGTGCAGGAGAGGGAGAGAGAGTGGGAGAGGGAGAGAGGGAGATAGAGGGGGAGAGACAGATAGAGGGAGAGAGTGAGATAGAGGGCGAGAGGCAGATAGAGGGGGAGAGTGAGATAGAGGGGGAGAGTGAGATAGAGGGGGAGAGGGAGATAGTGGGGGTGTGTGAGATAGTGGGGGGAGAGACAGATAGAGGGGACGAGTGAGATAGAGGGGGAGAGTGAGATAGAGGGGGAGTGTGAGATAGAGGGTGTGTGTGAGATAGAGGGGGTGTGTGAGATAGAGGCGGTGTGTGAGATAGAGGGGATGTGTGAGATCGAGGGGGTGTGTGAGATAGAGGGGGTGTGTGAGATAGAGGGGGAGAGGGAGATAGAGGGGGAGAGGGAGATAGAGGGGGAGAGACAGTTAGAGGGAGAAAGTGAGATAGAGGGAGAGAGTGAGATAGAGGGGGAGAGTGAGATAGAGGACGAGAGTGAGATAGAGGACGAGAGTGAGATCGAGGGGATGTGTGAGATCGAGGGGATGTGTGAGATCGAGGGGATGTGTGAGATAGAGTGGGAGAGGGAGATAGAGGGGCAGAGGGAGATAGAGGGGGAGAGGGAGATAGAGGGGGGTGAGGGAGAGAGAGCGGGAGAGGGAGATAGAGGCGGATTGGGAGATAGAGGGGGAGAGGGAGATAGAGGGGGAGAGATGGATGGGGTAGAGGGTGGTGAACCTGTGGAATTCTCTACCGCAGAAGGCAGTGGAGGCCAAGTCATTAAATATATTCATGGAGGAGAGAGATATATTTCTAAATGTCAAAGGGATCAAGGGGTATGGGGAGAAAGTGGGAACAGGGTACTGAATTAGACCATCGGTCATGATCTTTATTGAATGACGGAGAAGGCCCAAAGGGCCGAATGGCCTGCTCCTGCTCCTATTTTCTATGTTTCTCTGAGAGAGGCGGATTGAGAGAGGGAGAGAGAAGGAGAAACAGAGAGAGAAGGAGAGATAGAGATGTAGCGAGGTGACCCTGATATTCTCTCTCTCTCACACACACACATCCAGACACACACAGACACATACATAAAGGGACAGACAGACACACACACACACACACAGACAGACACACACAGACAGATTTTACAATCCACACTGATGTCAGTAAAAATGACCAACAGAACCTCAGTAACAATCCCCAGTGTCTGCCCAGTCCTGAGAGAGACAGAGAGAGAGATAGGGCAGTGACAGAGAAAGACAGTGAAAGAGGGAAGACAAAACAGCTTGTAGGAGAAAGTTTACATTTATTTGTGTTCCACAGATTTTATTAAAAGTTGAAAGGGACTGGACACTGGAAAAGCTGTCAACATACAACAACAACACTGAGAGACTTTAGATGTGAGGGAAGGGGAGACACACTTTAAAATCCACACTGATGTCAGTAAAAATCCTCAAACACAACCTCAGTAACAATCTGCCCAGTCCTGTATTGTGGGTATATGTCAAATATGTTCACACAAAGACAAACAGGGTGGTACTCCGAAATCTAGAGCCCCTTGGATGTCAAGGATCAAACCGGGTGGGATAAGGCACAAGAGGAACGCTTATGTCAGATACCGAGAGCTCAATACCACAGAAAGCTGAGAGGATGTAGAAAGTTCAAGGGTGAAATTAAAAAGCAAATTAGGAGGGCAAAGAAATGGCTGGAAAATAATATTACCATTAAATCAAAGAAATCACAAAGATGTTTTATAAATACATGAAGAGCAAGAGGATAAGTAAGGATAGAGTATTAGGGACCAAAAAGGGAATGTGTGTGTGGAGGTGGGAGATGTGGGCATGGTTCATAATGAATACCTTGTGACCGTCTTTATAAAAGAGGGGGAACAATGCAGATATTGTAGTTAAAGAGGAGGAGTGTGAAATATTGGATGGGATAAACAGAGTGAGAGGGAAATATTAAGGTGTTTGGCATCTTTGAAAGTGGATAAATGGTCAAGCCTGGATGCATTGGAATCAGTACAGAGAAGGTTCACTCGGCTGATTCCTGGGATGAAGAGGTTGTCTTATGAGGAATGGTTGAACAGGTTGGGCCGATACTCATTGGACTTCAGAAGAATGAGAGGTGAAGTTATTGAAACATACTAAATACTTAAAGGGATTGACAGGTTAGATGCAGGGAAGATGTCTCCTTTGGTTCGGGAGTCTAGAACCAGGGGACACAATTTCAAAATAAGGGGGAAGCCACTTTGGTCAGAGATGGGAAGAAATTTCTTTGCTAAGAGGGTTGTGAATGTTTGGAATTCTCTACCCCAGTGGGCTGTGGAAGCTCAGTCAGGGAAAAAGGCATTGAAGTGGATGATCAGACATGATCGTATTGAATGGCAGAACAGGCTCGATGGGCTGAATGGCCTACTCCTGTCCCTCTGTTCCCAAGCTGCTGAAATAGTTTCTCCCAAACTACCCCATCAGTTTCCCTTAATATCTCAACATATTTGATCAAATCACCTTGATCCTCCTAAATTCCAGGGAATACATCCCCAGTTTGTGTAATATCACCTCGTAATTTAACCCTTGGAGTCCAGGTATCATTCTGGTAAATCTACACTGCACTCAAGTGGACACAGACCCCCCAAAGTCTCTTTGGACCTCCAGTGTTTCTAGCTTTACACCATTGAAAAGGTACTGTGATCTAGTCTTTTTTTGCTGACATTGAAATCTAACTACCACAGTTTTGCCCATTCACTTCAGATATTAATATCTCTTTGTAATTTGATGCTTCCAGCTACACTGCTTACAATGCTGCCTATTTTTGTGTCATTGGTAAACTTGGGTATGTTGCATTCTACCCCATCATCTTAAATCGTTAATAAATACAGCAAAACTGAGACACACACAGGCTTTGCACTAGTCGACAGGAGTGAATCATTCCAACCTAGAGGCTTTTTAACTACAGATTTATGTTTTTTTAAAGAAAAAATAGAATTCAAATTCACAACAGCCCTGTGTGGGATTTGAACTCCTGCTTTTTCAATCATCAGATCAGGCCTTCAAATTAAAACCCGTAAAAAGAGATTCATTTTCCTACTGCTGTTGTCTGACTGTCTCAGGTTTTGTATATTGTTCCCTTCGCCTCTTCTTCCATGTGTCTGAAGTCTTTGAAGTTTGTCAGACATTGGTAAACTACTTCATGTGGTGTTGTGGAAATACCTTCAATTCTGTGTATCTGCAAGGGACACAATTCAAATTCTCACCTTATTGCATCAACCAAAAGCTGCAGGTCCATTCAAACACCCCTAATTCCTGTCTCTGCAAAGATAGCTCACACTTCCACAATGCAGGAATGTCTGAATGGAAACAGCTTTTGACACATTTCCAAACACGTTTGCTAACACTTTTCAGGATGAAGCTAAATTCAATTTAGAGATTGCAAGCCCCAAATTGAATCTTTTAGGTGTAAAAAGTGACACAAATGAAATCCCAGATTTCTCTGTCCCTGCACCCATTTTAACATTGTACTATTTAGTTTATATCGCTTCTCCTCAGCCTTCCTTCCAAAATGCATCATTTTACATTTCTCAGCATTGAAGTTAACCTGCCATGTGTCTGACCATTTCACCAGACTGCCTCTATCCTCCTGAAGTCTACTACTATTCCCTTCCCTGTTTATTACATTGCAGATGGCACAATGTTGAAGTTTTGCCCTGTAAACCCAAGTCCAAGTCATTAATATATATCAAAATGATCAGTGGTCCTAATCCAAACCCCTGGGGAATACCCCTGTACCACAATGTACACTGTATACAGTGAGTACAAAAGCAGGGAGGTTATGCTGAACATTTATAAAGCTCTGGTTAGGCCCCAATTGGAGAATTATGTCCAGTTCTGGTCACCACACATTAGGAAGGAGGTGAGGGTCCTTGAGAGGGTGCAGAGGAGATTTACTAGAATGGTTCCAGGGATGAGGGATTTTAGCTACAAAGTTAGGTCGGAAAAGCTGGGTTTGATCTCTTTAGAACAAAGGAGATTGAGGGGAGATTGAATAGAAGTGTATAAGATTATGTCAGGCATAGATACCGTCCTCCAGTCTGAACCAACCATTCACCACTACTCTCTGTGTTCTGTCCCTTATCTAATGTCGTATCCATTCTGTCCCTGTCCCGTTCATTCCATGAACATTCATTTTGCTAACTAGTCAATTATGAGGCACCATTATGAACTCCCCATGAGGAAATTGGTCCCAGAGCACAGAAAAACACACACACAGAAAAACACACACAGACAGGCAATGAGCATCTGCAACAAGAGAGAATCCAACCACCTCCCCTTGGCATTCAAAGCATTATCCCATCGCTGAATCCCCCAGCATCAACATCCTGGGGAAACATTCACCAGAAACTGAGCTGAAAAAATCTCATCAATACTGTGGCTACAAGTGACTCACCCCCTGACTCCCCAAAGCCTTTCCACCACCTACAAGACACAAGTCAGGTGTCTGATGGTATCTCTCCACTTGCCTGGATGAGTGCAGTACCTACAACACTCCAGAATCTAGACACCATCCAGGACAAAGCAGCCCACTTGATTGGCACCCCATCCAACACCTGAAACTTTGATCAGATCTCCCCTTAACCTTCTAAATTCCAGGGATACAGAGTAAAGCTCCATCTACACTGTCCAATCAAATGCTGCCAAGCTATTAGTTAGCTATTGAGTAAATCTCTGTCTTCGCTGTTCTATCAAACACTCCCAGGGCAGGTACAGTGTGGGGTTAGATACAGAGTAAAGCTGCCTCTATATATGACTCTCTTTCTCGTCCTCCGTCCAGATGGAGAGAGTAACAGTGAGAAAGACAGGGATAGATATAGAGAGGGAAGGACAGAGAGAGGGAAGGATAGCAATGGGGAGAGAGTACCAGAGAGAAAGAGGAAGAGATTGGGATGGAGAGTGTCGGTCAGTGTTCCTGCAAAGCTGTGGACAACAGCCTGGAAGGTATGACACAGCGAGAGATTGGGATTGAGAGGGTACAGAGGGAGAGAGATAGATAGAGGGAGAGAGAGAGGTAGAGGCAGATAGAGAGGTAGAGACAGGGAGAGGCAGATAGAGAGGTAGAGACAGGGAGAGGTAGAGCGACAGAGGCAGAGAGAGAGACAGAGAGGGAGAGATGGTGTAAGGGAGGCACAAATAGAGTCATGCACAGAGGCAGAGAAAGAGAGAGAAAGAGACTGGGAGAGAGACAAAGAGAGAGAGAGAGAAAGGGAGGGAGACACAGGAAGTAGCAGAGAAGGAGGGAGAAGCAGAGAGAGAGAGATGGGGAAAGAAAATGAGAAAGTCAGGCAGGGAAAGAGTCAGAGAGAGAGGGAGATGGACAGAGAGGAAGACAGAGAGAATGTTGAAGGAACTATACTCTATTCCTAAGCTGTGCTGAACCTGCTCTGGGAGTGTTTGTTGGGCTACATTAATCGGCCGTGTACAGTCCTGTATCAGGCTGTGCAGAAGCAGAACATATTCAGTCGACAACGGGTCAAAGGGAACGATTCACTCCTGTCTGCTACAGGGAACACAGACTGACCTGAACATCAAGGCAGCGTTTGACCGAATGTGGCATCGAGGAGCCCGAGTGAAATTGAAGTCAGTGGGAATCCGTTGGTTGGAATCATACCGAGCACAAAGGAAAATGGTTGTGGTCGTTGGGGGTCAATCATCTCAGTCCCAGGACATCACTGCAGGAGTTCCTCAGGTTAGTGTCCTCGGCACAACCATCGTCAGCTACTTCCTCAATGACCTTCCCTCCATCGCAAGGTCAGAAGTGGGGATGTTCACTGATGATTACACAGTGTTCAGTTCCATTCGCACCTCCTCAGATAATGAAATCCCAGCAGAAAATGCTGGATATACTGAGCAGGTCAGGCATCATCTGTGGAGAGAGAAACAGAGTTATTGATTCAGCTCGATGGATTCCAGATTTCCAGCATCCACAGTATTTTGCCTCAGATAATGAAGCAATCCAGAGCCGCATGCACCAAGACCTGGACAACATTCAGTCTTGGGCCGACCAGTGGCAAGTAACATTCACGTCACACAAGTGCCAGACAATGACCATCTGCAACAAGAGAGAATCCAACCACCTCCCCTTGGCATTCAAAGCATTATCCCATCGCTGAATCCCCCAACGTCAACTTCTTGGGGAAACATTGACCAGGAACTGAGCTGACGAAATCACATCAATACTGTGGCTACAAGTGACTCACCCCCTGACACCCCAAAGCCTTTCCATCACCTGCAAGACACCAGTCAGGTGTGTGATGGTATCTCTGTGAGCCCACACCTGGAGTATTGTGTACAGTCCTGGTCTCGGTACTGAAGGAAGGATATACTTGTCTTTGAGGTGAGGAGGAGGAAGAGAGAGGGGGGTGAGGGAGAGAAAGAGAGAGATAGAGAGACAGGGTGAGGGGGAGAAAGAGATAGGGGTGAGGGAGAGTAAGAGTGGGGGGGGTGAGGGAGAGAAAGAGAGAGAGAGAGAGAGAGAGACAGGGTGAAGGGGAGAAAGAGAAAGGGGGTGAGGAGGAGAGAGAGAGAGGGGGTGAGTGAGAGAAACAGAAAGAGAGAGTGAGAGACAGGGTGAGGGGGAGAAAGAGAAAGGGGGTGAGGGGGAGAAAGAGAGGGGGTGATGGAGAGATAGAGAGAGAGACTGAGACAGGGTGAGGGGGAGAAAGAGAAAGGGGGGTGAGGGGGAGAAAGAGAGAGAGAGACACGGAGTGAGGGGGAGAAAGAGAAAGGGGGGTGAGGGGGAGAAAGAGAAGGCGGGGTGAGGGCGAGAAAAAGAGAGAGAGAGACGGAGTGAAGGAGAAGGTGAGGTATAAAAAATCCCAAAGACTCTGTACAGGGTGCATTATAAAACAAAATCTGACACCAAACCCACAGAAGTTGAGATGAAGGCTGATGACAAAAACCTTCGTCAAAGAGGTAGGTTTTAAAGAACGTCTTTAAACAGGATTGAGAGATAGAGAGACGAAGAGGTTTGGGGGGCGAGGGGGAGAAAGAGAGGAGGGGTGAGGGTGAGAAAGAGAGAGAAAGAGAGAGAGAGAGTGTGAGACGGGTTGAGGGGCAGAATGAGAGAGAGAGAGAGAGAGAGAGGTGGGGGGTGAGGGGAGAAAGATAGAGAGAGACGGAGTGAAGGAGAAGGCAAGGAATATGAAATTCCAAAGGTGCTGCACAGGGTGTATTATCATCCAAAATCTGACACCAAACCCACATGATGAAAGATTAAGGCTGATGACCAAATGTATGGTCAAAGAGGTTAGTTTTAAGGAACGTCTTTAACCATGAATGAGAGATAGAGATGGAGAGGTTTAGGGAAGGAATTCCACCGTGTTAACAGGCAGTGACATTAATTCCTGATTGCCGGTAGAGATTTGTTAGGAAAGGGTATTAATGTTTACAGAGCCGAGACAGCTCGATGTGGATAAGGGGCAAATCAGCCATGACCTGAATGAATGGACAGGACAGTCTCGAAGGGACGAATGGCCTCCTCCTGTCTTACGAAGGGCTTTATTAATATCCCTGCCAATGCATTGATGGTTTTCGGTTTCAAAAAATGACCAGGTTGGGGTTCTCTCTAAACCCTCCCGCCAGCCTTGGAACGACTCACGGATTCATGTCCAAGGGAACTGGTCAATTGTTCTTGTAGAATTTCCCAATTTGCTGATGGGTTAATGAAGCCGATGGGATCCTGAGCTTTATAAACAGGTCGAGAGTAGAAAAGTCAGGAAGTGATGCTAAACCTTTATAAAATAATAGTTTGTCCTCGGCTGCAGTATTGTGTCCAATTCTGGGACCACACTTTTGGAAGGACATGGAGGCTTTGGTGAATGTACAGAAGAGATTTACTGGAACGGTTCCTGGATGAGATTATTACAGTTACACTGATAGACTGGAGAAGCTGGGCTTGTTCTCCTTAGAACAGAGAAGATTAAAAGGGGATTTGATCGAGGTGTTTAAAATCATGAAAGCTTTAGATGGAGGAAATAAAGAGAAAGTGTTTCCAATGGCTGAAGGATTGATAACCAGAGAGCACAGATTGAAGGTGATCGGCAAAAAAAAACATTGGTGACATGAGGAAAAGGTTTTTCTTTCACACAAGTGCTTCAGATTTGAAATGCAATGTCTGATAGTGGTGCAAACAGATTCAATAGTAACTTTCAAAAGGACAAATGGAGAAATCATTGAAAGAGAAAAAAATCAACAGGCACTTGGAGAGGTTTGAGTTCATTAGGGAAAGCCAGCATGGATTTGATGAAGTAACAGAGAAGGTTGATGAAGGGAATGCAATGGATTTTATGTGGATTTGAAGAAAGCGTTTGACAAAGTAGCACAGAAAAATCTGGTTAACAAAACTGAGGCTCATGGAATAGGAGGGCCTGTGTCAGCTTGGATCAAAAATTGGTGAAAGGACAGAAAACAGCGAGTTGTGGTAAATGGTTGTTTTTCAGACTGGAAGATGGTAGACAGCAGTGTTCCCCAAAAGTCAGTGCTTTTTGTCAAATTTTAATAGTTGCCGATGATAACAAACTTGGAGCAGATGCAAACAGTGAGGATGACACCAATCGACTACAACAGGACATAGATAGTTGAGCAGAATGGGCAGACAGGTGTCAGAAGGAATTTAATCCAGGGAAATGTGAGGTGATGTATTTTGGCAGAAGGGATAGGGAGAGGCAATATAGACTTAATGGCCCAGTTCTAGAGAGTGTGCAGGGACAGAGGGACCTGGGGATACATGTACATACATCTTTGAAGGTGGCAGGACATATTGAGAAAGTAGTCAGCAAATCATATGGGATCTTGGGCTTCATAAATAGAGGGTTTGAGTTCAAAAGCATGAAGGTTATGCTGAATGTTTATAAGTCTCTGGTTAGGCCACGACCAGAATAATGCATCCAATTTTGGTGACCACACTTTAGGAAGGATGTGAGGGTCCATTGGAGGGAGCAGAGGGGATGGTGGTTCCAGAGATGGGGGGTTTTAGCAAAGTGGACTGGAAACAGCTACTTGAAGGTCAATCAGTGTCAGAGCAGTGAGAGTTACTGAGAGTTGAGAACAAATATGTTCACACAAAGACAAACAGAGTGGGACTCCAAAACTTAGAGCCCCTTGGATACCAAGGATCAAACTGGGTACAATAAGGCTGAAGAGGGAAGCTAATGTCAGATACCGAGAGCTCAATACCACAGAAAGTGTAGAAAGTTCAGGGGTGAAATTAAAAAGCAAATTAGGGGAACAAAGAAATGGCCGAAAAATAATATTACCAAGTAAAAGCAAAGAAATCACAAAGATGTTTTATAAATACATTAAGAGCACGAGGATAAGTAAGGATAGAGTATTAGGGACCAAAAAGCGAATGTGTGTGTGGAAGTGGGAGATGTGGGAATGGTTCTTAATGAATACTTTGTGTCTGTCTTTATAAAAGAGGGGGAACAATGCAGATATTGTAGTTAAAGAGGAGGAGTGTGAAATATTGGATGGGATAAACAGAGTGAGAGGGAAATATTAAGGTGTTTGGAAACTTTGAAAGTGGATAAATGGTCAGGCCTGGATGCACTGGAACCAGTTCAGAGAAGGTTCACTCGGCTGATTCCTGGGATGAAGGGGTTGACTTATGAGGAATGGTTGAACAGGTTGGGCCGATACTCATTGGAGTTTAGAAGAATGAGAGGTGATCTTATTGAAACATACTAAATACTTAAAGGGATAGACAGGTTAGATGCAGGGAAGATGTCTCCTTTGGTTCGGGAGTCTAGAACCAGGGAACACAATTTCAAAATAAAGGGGAAGCCACTTAGGTCAGAGATGAGGAGAAATTTCTTTGCTCAGTGGGTTGTGAATCTTTGGAATTCTCTCCCCCAGTGGGCTGTGGAAGCTCAGTCTGGGAAAAAGGGGAATGATCAGCCATGATAGTATTGAACAGCAAGGCAGGCTCGATGGGCTGAATGGCCTATTCCTGTTCCTATGTTCCCAAGCTGCTGAAATCGTTTCTCCCAAACTATGCCATCAGTTCCCCTTAATATCTCAACACCTTTGAACAAATCACTTTGATCCTCCTAAATTCCAGGGAATAAATCCCTAGTTTGTGGAATATCACCTCGTAATTTAACCTTTGGAGTCCAGTTATCATTCTGGTAAATCTACACTGCACTCGAATGGACACAGACCACCCAAAGTCTCTTTGGACCTCCAGTGTTTCTATATTTTCACCATTTATAAAGTACTCCGTTCTAGTCTTCTTTTACTGACATTGAAATCTATCTACCACAGTTTTGCCCATTCACTTCAGATATTAATATCTCTTTGTAATTTGATGCTTCCAGCGACACTGCTGACAATGCTGCCTATTTTTGTGTCATTGGTAAACTTGGGAATGTTGCATTCTACCCCATCATCTTAAATCGTTAATACAGCATAACGGAGACACACACAGGCTTTGCACTAGTAGACAGGAGTGAATCATTCCATCCGAGAGGTTTTTAAATTCAGATTTATGTTTTTTTTAAGAAAAAGCAGAATTCAAATTCACAACAGCCCAGTGTGGGATTTGAACTCCTGCTTTTTCAATCATCAGATCAGGCCTTCAAATTAAAACCCAAAAAAAGAGATTCAGTTTGTTGCCTGACTGTCTCAGGTTTTGCATATTGTTCCCTTCTCCTCTTCCATATTACTGAAGTCTTTGAAGTTTGTCAGACATTGGTAAACTACTTCATGTGGTGTTCTGTAAATACCTTCAATTCTGTGTATCTGCAAGGGATACAATTCAAATTCTCACCTTATTGCATCAACCAAAAGCTGCAGATCCATTCAAACACCACTGTTTCCTGTCTCTGTAAAGATAGCTCACACTTCCACAATGCAGGAATGTCTGAATGGAAACAGCTTTTGACACATTTCCAAACATGTTTGCTAACACTTTTCAGGATGAAGCTAAATTCAACTGACAAGATTGCAAGCTCCAAATTAAATCTTTCAGATATAAAAAGTGACACAAATGAAATCCCAGATCTCTCTGTCCCTGCACCCATTTTAACATTGTACCATTTAGTTTATATCGCTTCTCCTCAGCCTTCCTTCCAAAATGCATCATTTGACATTTCTCAGCATTGAAGTTAACCTGCCATGTGTCTGACCATTTCACCAGACTGCCTCTATCCTCCTGAACCCCACACTGTACCTGCCCTGACAGTATTTTATAGAACAGAGAAGACAGAGTCTTACTACTACTACTATTCCCTGCTCTGTTTATTACATTGCAGATGGCACAATGTTGACGTTATGCCCTGTAAACCCAAGTCCAGGTCATTAATTTTCTCAAAAAGATCAGTGGTCCTAATCCAAACCCCTGGGGAATACCCCTGTACCACAATGTACACTGTATAGAGTCAGTACAAAAGCAGGGAGGTTCTGCTGAACATTTATAAAGCTCTAGTTAGGCCCCAACTGGAGAACTGTGTCCAGTTCTTATCACCACATTTAAATTCCAGGGATACACAGTAAAGCTCCATCTACACTGTCCCATTAAACACTCCCAAACCAAGCACAGTGTGGGGTTAGACACAGAGTAAATTACCATCTGCACTGTCCCATCACTCCCAGGGCAGGGGCAGCATGGGGTGAGATACAGAGTCAAGACAGGGCCTATTGTATTATAAACAGAGAAAAGGTCTTGTGCAGTACAAAGTGAGACCGGGTGAAACGCAGCATAAGCAGAGACGACTCCCAGGGCAGGAACATCATGGGGTGGATACAGAGTGAATCTCACTGTACACTGTCCGAAACAGACAGAGAGAGAGAGAACGAGAGAAATAGAGAGAGACACAGACTGACAGGGTGACTGAGAGTGAAAGAAGGATATTTAATATCAGACATAGGAAGATGAGGAGGCAATTTAGCCCCTCAACCCTGTTCCAGCATTCAATGAGATCAGGGCTGATCTGTGATCTAACTAACACCATGTATCCCGCCTTTTCCCCTTATCTCTTAATACCTTTGGCTAACAAGTATCTATCAATCACAGATATAAAAATTAGCAATTAAGCCAGCATGAATTCCTATTTGCAGAAGAGAGTTCCAAAATTACAAAGAAATCCAAAGGACTGATTGGACAGGCTGGGATTGTTTTCTTTGGAACACTGAAGGATGAGGGGAGATTGAGTTGAGGTGAATAAAATAATGAGGGTCCTCGATAGAGTGGAAATGAAGGACCTATTTCCCTGAGCACAGAGGTCCATAAGCGGGGACATAGATTTCAAAACTTCCACAACCAATATCATGAGGGTGTGATGGCTCCCACAGTAGAATAGCTTGCTGGATGTTTAAAATGGAGGATATTCCCTCCGAATCTCTCCCGATGTTTCTGTCTCAATACCTATTTCTTAAATGTTTGTGCACACAGCAATGAAGGATTACATCAAATTAATATATCTTCCATTATCTTTTTCAATCCACCCCAACAATCTCCCTCTCTCCAACTTTGTCCCTCTCTACAGCCCTGTCTCTGTCTGCATATCTAACCCTCTCTCCCTCTGTCTCTCTCTTCGTGTCAGAGATAGAAGGAGGGAGGGACAGAGAGAGGAAGACAGAGAGAGAATGTTGAAGGAACTGTACTCTGTCCCTAAGCTGTGCTGAACCTGCTCTGGGAGTGTTTGATGGGCTACATTAATCGGCCGTGTACAGTCCTGTATCAGGCTGTGAAGAAGCAGAATTTGTTCAGTACACAACGGGTCAAAGGGAACGATTCACTCCTGTCTGCTGCAGGGAAGAGAGACTGACCTTAACATCAAGGCAGCGTTTGACCGAGTGTGGCATCGAGGAGCCCGAGTAAACCTGAAGTCAGTTGGAATCCGCTGGTTGGAGTCATAACGAGCACAAAGGAAGATGGATGTGGTCGTTGGAAGTCAATCATCTCAGTCCCAGGACATCACTGCAGGAGTTCCTCAGGTTAGTGTCCTCAGCCCATCCATCTTCAGCTGCATCCTGAATGACCTGCCCTCCATCGTAAGGTCAGAAGGGGGGATGTTCACTGATGATTGCACAGTGTTCAGTTCCATTCGCACCTCCTCAGATAATGAAATCTCCACAGAAAATGCTGGAAATACTGAGCAGGTCAGGCAGCATCTGTGGAGAGAGAAACAGAGTTAGTGATTCAGCTCGATGCTTTCCAGATTTCCAGCATCCACAGTATCTTGCCTCAGATAATGAACCAATCCAGAGCCACATGCACCAAGACCCGGACAACATTCAGGCTTGGGCTGACCAGTGGCAAGTAACATTCACGTCACACAAGTGCCAGGCAATGAGCATCTGCATCAAGAGCGAATCCAACCACCTCCCCTTGGCATTCAAAGCATTATCCCATCGCTGAATTCCCCAGCATCAACATCCTGGGGAAACATTGACATCAAAATTAACTGAACAAATCACATCAATAGTTTCTTCACCCAGTGGCTGGTGGGTGTCTGGAACTCACTGCCTGAAAGGATGGTAGAGGCAGAAACTCTCATCACGTTTAAAACAATCTCTTGGATATTCACTTCTCCATATTTAAAATGGGTAAGGAATAACTCTCCGCATCTGCACTGCCCCATCGAACACTCTCAGAGAAGGTACAGCATGGGTTAGATACAGAGTAAAGCTCTGTTTAAACATTCCCTGGAGTGTCAGATTAACCCGGGTCACTCACTGTGCCCGGCTCAGCCTCAAGACACACCTGCCTCAGTCACTGAGACGCTCCTGTATCACTTGCCTTAATGTAAGTGGATGCCGGGTTTGGGAGCAGGACAGGTACACGGGATTAGGACGACTGCTCATGTGGAGGATAAGCATTAGTAATCCCTCAGAGAATCAGAACAGACCAACGAGACTCAGAAAAGGAAACTTGTGTTGAATTTGTGAGCCTTGCATTGTGGAATGTTTTAGTGTTTGGTTAGAATGTTGATCCAGTGAAATTTTGCCCCAGTGGGATGAATAGATACTATATGACTTTATTACAACAGTAAGGTACCGTGTGTACTGTAAATATGGACTGAAATCACAATGTAACTGATCAATTTTCAGCTGAATACTATGACTACAGTTATACCTGCTATCCTGTGAGAATGTACATAAGACACGATGGGATGAAGTCAAAGTGGACACTGTTGAATTTGCTAGCTTGATCTTTGTGGGAACACAAGGGTTCACTTGTAAACACTCAAAAGAAATGGGTCTGGAATGTCCTATGTGCTGCATTCCTACTCCTACATCTACTCTGTCCGGACCCCTCATGATTTTGAACACCTCTATCAAATCTAGTCTCATGTTTTTCTTCTCTGTGGAGAACAACCCCAACTTCTCCAATCTATCCACGTAACTGAAGTCCCTCATCCCTGGAACCTTGCTCGTGAGTCTTTTCTGCATCCTCTCTAAAGCCCCCACATCCTTCCGAAAGTAAGGTGTCCAGAATTGGACACAATACTAGTTGTGGATGAAGCAGAGTTTTATAAAACTTCATCATAACCTCCTTGCTTTTATACTCTAAGCCTCTATTTACAAAGCCTGGGATCCCATATGCATTTTGCCCACTTTCTCAACTAGCTCTGCCACCTTCAATTTGTGCACACACATCCCCAGGTCTCTCTGTTCCTGCACCCACTTCCTTCTGTTCTTAGGTTCTCATAACAGAGGGACAGAAGGACAGGGAGGTCTAGAAAGAAGGAGGGGAAGAGAGAGCAAACAAACAGGAAACACGTATGGGAACACCACCACCTGCAAGTTTCCCTTAAGTCACACACCATCCTGACTTGGAACTATATCGCTGCTCCTTCACTGTGACTGGGTCAAAATCCTGGATCTCCCTTCCTAACAGCACTGTGGGTGTACCTCCCCCACATGGACTGCAGCGGTTCAAGAAGGAGGCTCAACACCACCTTCTCAAGGGCAATTATGAATGGGCAATAAATGCTGTCCTGGCAACTAACGCACACATCCAACAAATGAATAAAGAAAATAAAAATTTGACACCCTGTCACTTCAAGAGATATTAGACCAGATGACCAAAAACTTGGTCAGAGGTTGGTTTGAGGGAGAATCTTCAAAGAGGAAAGAGAGTTAGTGAGACGGAGAAGTTTAGGAAAGGTATTCCAGAGTTAGGGCCTTGGCAGCTTGAAGGCACGGCCACCAATGGTGGAACGATTCAAATTGGGGATGTTCAAGAGGCCAGAATTAGAGGATCACAGATATTGGTGGATTGTGGAGCTGGAGGAGATTGCAGAGATAGGGAGGGGTCATTTGTGGAAGACAATTCCAAAATTCCACCATCCTTTGTGTGTAGAAGTGTTAATAAATGTCACCCTTGAGAGGGTCTTCGACTAATGTTTGGTTTTTCCACTGTGCCCCTTGTCCGAGACTCCACCAACCAGTGAGAAGAGTTTCTCTCTATCTACCCCATCAGTTTCCAGTATTGTCTTGTAAACTTTGATCAATTCACCCCTTACGCTTCGAAATTCCAGGGATACAGAGTAAAGCTCTGTCTAAACTGTCCCTTCAAATGCTCCCATGCCAAGTACAGAATGGAGTTATCTACAGAGTAAATCTCTGTCCTCTCAGTTCCATCAAACATTCCCAGGGCAGGTACAGTGTGGGGTTAGATACAGAGTAAAGCTGCCTCTATATTTACTACTCTTTCTCCTCCTCCATTCGGAGGGAGAGAGTAACAGTGAGAAAGACAGGGATAGATAGAGAGAGAGAATAACAGAGAGAGGGAAGGATAGCAATGGGGAGAGATTACCAGAGAGAAAGAGGAAGAGATTGGGATGGAGAGTGTCGGTCAGTGTTCCTGCAAAGCTGTGTGCAGCAGCCTGGAAGGTACCACGCAGGTCCTGTTCCGTGATAAATAACACACGTCTGCAAAGATTCTTCAAATATTTAAAGGGACAGCGCACAAAGAATAACTGGCCCTGCACAACAACTAAAATTTCTGGGAACATTGGAGCCAGTTGTGGCTCCGTGGGTAATAATCCTGCCTCTGAGTTATACGTTTGTGGGTTCAGGTCAGAACACAAAATCAAGACAGATGCCACCCAACAGAAAATCAGAACAGACCAGCGAGACTCAGAAAAGGAAACTTGTGTTAAATTTGTGAGCCTTGCATTTTGGAATGTTTTAGTGTTCGAGTATATTTTTAATATTTGCCGATGATAACAAACTTGGAGGAGATATAAAGAGTGAGGATGATACCAATTGACGACAACAGGACATAGATAGTTGAGCAGAATGGACAGACAAGTGGCAGAAGGAATTTAATACAGGGAAATGTGAGGTGATGTATTTTGGCAGAAGGGATAGGGAGAGGGAATATAGACTTAGTGGCCCAGTTCTAGAGAGTGTGCAGGGACAGAGGGACCTGGGGGTACATGTACATACATCTTTGAAGATGGCAGGACATATTGAGAGAGCAGTCAGTAAAGCATGTGGCATCTTAGGCTTCATAAATAGTTGTGAGTACAAATTTTTGTATTTATTTCCAAAATATACTTCATTCATCAAAATCTGTAAAAATTACATTGCCAAACAGTTTCAAACAGCAGCAAAAAATACAAACATTGCAAGGGAGATCAGTTTCCTTCAATACTATCATGAGTTTCTTCACAACCCTTCCATTTCACAATTGTAATACCAATTACAGTTTTACCTTTACAGCAAATGAAAATAGTAACGATACTGTTCGAGGGGTTTCCCATGGATCCAACCCCTCAGTTCAGCTTGGTGGGAGACCTTACACTGTGGTCTTTCTCCATTGAGCCTTTGCTGTGGCTGCCCCAAGCTTTAGTGCGTCCCTCAGCACGTAGTCCTGGACCTTGGAATGTGCCAGTCTGCAACATTCGGTGATGGACAACTCTTTGCGCTGGAAGACCAGCAAGTTTCGGGCAGACCAAAGGGCGTCTTTCACCGAATTGATAGTCCTCCAGCAGCAGTTGATGTTTGTCTCGGTGTGTGTCCCTGGGAACAGCCCGTAGAGCACAGACTCCTGTGTTTCAGAACTGCTTGGGATGAACCTCGACAAAAACCACTGCATCTCTTTCCACACCTGCTTTGTGAAGACACATTCCAGGAGGAGGTGGGTGACCGTTTCTTCCCCACCACAGCCACCGCGGGGGCATTGTGCGGAGGGGGCGAGACTTCGGGTGTGCATGAAGGATCTGACGGGGAGGGCCCTTCTCACCACCAGCCAAGCTACGTCTTGGTGCTTGTTTGAAAGTTCTGGTGATGAGGCATTCCACCAAATGACTTTGACGGTCTGCTCGGGGAACCAAACGACAGGATCCACCGTCTCCTTTTCCTGTAGGGCATTGAGGACATTCTGTGCAGACCACTGCCTGATGGGCCGGTGGTCAAAGGTATTTTCCCGCAGAAACTGCTCCACGAAGGATAGGTGGTACGGCACGGCCCAACTGCATGGAGCGTTCCGTGGCAATGTGACCAGGCCCATCCTTCGCAACACCGGGGACAGATAGAACCTCAGCACGTAGTGACACTTGGAGTTTGCGTACTGGAGGTCTACACACAGCTTGATGCAGACACACACGAAGGTGGTCATCAGGATGAGGGCCACGTTGGGTACATTTTTCCCGCCCTTATCCAGAGATTTGAACATCGTGTCCCTCCGGACCCAGTCCATTTTAGATCCCCAGATGAAGTGGAAAATGGCTCGGGTGACCGCCATGGCGCAGGAGTGGGGTATGGGCCAGACCTGCGCCACGTACAGCAACAACGTGAGCGCCTCGCACCTGATGACCAGGTTCTTACCCACAATGGAGAGAGATCGCTGCCCCCACATGCCCAACATTTGTTGTACCTTGGATACTCGCTCCTCCCAGGTTTTGGTGCACGCCCTGGCCCTTCCGAACCATATCCCCAGCACCTTCAGGTAATCTGACCTGATGGTGAAGGGGACAAAGGATCGGTCAGCCCAGTTCCCAAAGAACATGGCCTCGCTCTTGCCGTGGTTAACTTTGACTCCCGAGACCAGTTCGAACTGGTCGCAGATGCTCATCAGTCTGCGCACGGACAGCGGATCCGAGCAGAAGACGGCGACGTCATCCATGTACAGGGAGGTTTTAACATGAGTGCCTCCGCTGCCTGGGATCGTCACCCCTCTTATGCTCACATCCTTCCTAATAGACTCAGCAAAGGGTTCAATACAGCAAACAAACAAGACCGGGGAGAGAGGACAGCCCTGTCTGACTCCAGATTGGATCGGGAAACTTTCCGATTCCCACCTGTTGATTGAGACTGCGCTACTGATGTTTGTGTAGAGCAGTTGGATCCAATTGCAGATTCCCTCCCCAAACCCCATTTTGGAAAGCACGTCCATCATGCAGGTGTGTGATATCCTGTCAAAAGCCTTCTCCTGGTCCAGGCTGATGAGGCAGGTGTCCACCCTCCTGTCCCATACGTCGGCGATCGTATCCCTGAGTAGCGCGAGACTATCAGAGATCTTTCTGCCGGGTACAGTACAGGTCTGATTGGGGTGGATCACCAACTCCAGAGCAGATTTGACTCGACTGGCTATGACTTTGGACAGAATCTTGTCGTCAACATTAAGCAGTGAGATGGGCCGCAATGCATGGAAGTTATGCTGAACATTTACAAAGCTCTGGTTTGGTCACAACTAGAATATTGCATCCAGTTCTGGTCACCACACATTAGGAAGGATGTGAGGGTCCTTCAGGGGGATCAGAGGAGATGGTAGTTCCAGGGAGGGGAGGGCTTAGAAAAGTGGACTGGAAACAGGTACCTGAAGGTAAATGAGTGTCAGAGCAGTGAGAGTTAGTGAAGGTTGAGAACAAATATTTTCCCACAAAGAAAAACAGGGTGAGACTCCCAAATCTAGAGCCCCTGAGATAGCAAGGATCAAACCGGGTGGGATCAGGCACAAAAGGGATGTTTATGTCAGATACCGAGAGCTCAATACCACAGAAAGCCGAGAGGAGTGAAGAAAGTGCAGGGGTGAAATTAAAAGGCAAATTAGGAAAGCAAAAAGATAGTCGGAAAATAATATTACCAAGTAAAATCAAGGAAAGCGCAAAGATGTTTTATAAATACACGAAGAGCAAGAGGATAACTGAGGATAGAGTATTAGGGTCCAAAAAGGGAATTTGTGTGTGGAGGTGGGAGATGTGGGCATGGTTCATAATGAATACTTTGTATCTGTCTTTATAAAAGAGTGGGAACGATGCAAATATTGTAGTTAAAGAGGAGGAGTGTGAAATATTGGATGGGATAAACAGAGTGAGAGGGAAAATATTAAGGGGTTTTGCATCTTTGAAAGTGGATAAATGGTCAGGCCTGGATGCATTGGAACCAGTTCAGAGAAGGTTCACTCGGCTGATTCCTGGGATGAAGGGGTTACCTTAGGAGGAATGGTTGAACAGGTTGGGACTATACTCATTGGAGTTTAGAAGAATGAGAGGTGATCTTATTGAAACATACAAGATTCTGAGGGGACTTTACAGGGCGGATGTTGGGAGGATGTTCTCCTTGTGGAGGAGTCTTGAACTCGGGGGCACAGTTTAAAAATAAAGGTTCTGCCATTTAAGACTGAGCTAGCGGTTAGTTCGGATTTGGAATTCTCTTCCCCAGAAAGCAGTGGAGGTTGGGTCAATGAATATATACAAGGGAGTCAAGGGTTATGGCGGGCAGGCAGGAAAGTGGAGTTAAAGTCACTATCAGATCAATCATGATCGTATTGAACGGCAGAACAGGCTCGATGGGCTGAATGGCCTACTTCTGCTCCTATTTCTTACGATCTAGTGTATAAATTGGAGGGTTTTCTCTCCACTTTTTAAACCATTTTTATAGCAGAGACAGGGCCATGTGTAATATAAACACAGACAGGGTCTAGTGCAGACCTAACCAGTGCATTGATAACTGAGACTAGTGTAAAAGGTATCAAGGATACAGAATTCTAAATATACATTCAGGGGAAATTTTTTAAAGCCAGTATCTAGCAAGGTCAACAAGAGATGGGTCAGTTTTACACTTAGTTTTAGGGAATGAAGCTGGTCCGGTGGAAGGTGATTTAGAAAAAGTGGACTGGAAAAAGCTACTTGAAGGTAAATGAGTGTCAGAGCAGTGAGAGGGAATCATTTCATCTTGGAGGATTTATTATTCCAGAGTTATTTTTTATTTTCAGAGAAATTCAAATTCACAAGAGCCCAATGTGGGATTTGAACTCCTGCTTTCTCAGTCATTCGCTCAGGCTTTCAGATTACAAACAGTAAAAGACATTCACCTTCCTCCTGTTGTTGCCTGACTGTCTCAGCTTTTGTATATTGTCCCCAATCTTGTTCTTTCATGTGTCTAAAGACTTTGATGTTATTCAGACATTGGTAAACCACTTCATTCTCTCAGGACATCGGCTTAAAGACATTCAGGGACACAATCCACAATCTAATTCACACCCTATTCAAGCAACCAAAATCTTCAACTCCATTCAAACACCCTGATATCCTGTCCCTGCACAGATAACTGACAGTTCCACAATGCAGGAATGTCCGAATGAGAAACCACATTTACCTGACACAATCCAAGCTCCAAATTGAATCATTAAGATATCGAAAATACCACAGAAATGTGACTTGTTTCTGGTAACAGTGAGACTGAAACATTTCAGGGTACTATTCAACCAAGAAGGATTCCGAGAAAAGTCAGGATCAGGATTGAAAGAGATAGACAGCAAAAAGGGGTGAGAGAGAGTGAGAGAGAGAGACACACACACTGTCAGCTCCTGTCTGTGTAAGGCCTCTCTGTTCCTTCACCCATTTTAACATTGTACCATTTAGTTTAAATTGCCTCTCCCACAGTCTTCCTTCCAAAATCCATCACTTCACATTTCTCAGCATTGAAGTTGACCTGCTATGTGTCTGTCCAAATTACCAGACTGCCAACAACCTCCTGAAGTCTGCTACTATTCTCTTCTCTCTCTGCTACATTTCCAAAGATTTGTGCCATCTACAAACTTTGACATTCTTCCCCGTAAACCCAAGTCAAGTCATTAATATACAGAGTAAAGATCGCTCTACACTGTCGCATCAAACACTCGCAGGGCAGGAAGATCATGGGGTGGATACAGAGTAAATCTCGTTCACCACTGTCCAAAACGGACAGAGAGAGAGACAGAAAGAGAGAAACAGAGAGACACAGACCGACAGGGTGACTGAGAGATAAAGAAGGATATTTAACACCAGACATAGGAAGAGGAGGAGGCAATTTAAAACCCTAAAACCTGTTCCAGCATTCAATGAGACCAGGGCTGATCTGTGGTCTAACTAACACCATATTCCCAGCTTTGCCCCTTATCTCTTAATACCTTTGGTTAACAAGAATCTATCAATCACAGGTTTAAAAATTAACCAATAAGCCAGCATGAAATTTCCACAACCAATATCATGAGATGTGATGGCTCCCACTGTGGAATAGCTTGCCTACTATTTAAAATGGAGGCGATTCCTTCTGGATCATCAAAAGTGTCCACCTGGGCCTAAACTTCATCTACATTTCTCCCTCTCCTGATGTTTTTTTTTCTCCATACCTATCTCTTATGTTTGTGTACACAGCAGTGAAGGATTACAGCAAATTAATATATCTTACATTATCCTTTTCATCCACCTCAAAAATCCTCTCCCTCCAACTTTGTCCCTCTCTACAACCCTCTCTCTGCTTTCATATCTAACCCTCTCTCCCTCTGTCTCTCTCCGAGTGTCAGAGATATCAGGAGGGAGAGACAGAGAGAGGAAGACAGAGAGAGAATGTTGAAGGAACTGTACTCTGTTCCTAAGCTGTGCTGAACCTGCTCTGGGAGTTTTTGATGGGCGACATTAATCAGCCGTGTACAGTCCTGTATCAGGCTGTGAAGAAGCAGAACATGTTCAGTACACAATGGGTCAAAGGGAATGATTCACTCCTGTCTGCTACTGGGAAAAGAGACTGACCTTAACATCAAGGCAGCGTTTGACCGAGTGTGGCATCGAGGAGCCCGAGTAAAACTCAGTGGGAATCGGGGGAAAACTCACCACTGGTTGGAGTCATACCGAGCACAAAGGAAGATGGTTGTGGTTGTTTGAGGTCAATCATCTCAGTCTCAGGACATCACTGCAGGAAAATAGAGACAAGATAGATGAAAACTTTCAGTCTGTCATAAAAAGTGAAATGGTCGAACAATGTTGTTATGGGAGAAGCCTGGTCTCCATCTGATTCCATTCAGACGGACAGACAGATATCAATATAAATGAAGACATATATTTGTCTGGGTTAGAGATGGAAGACTGAACATTCCCTTCGGTCTTGTTACTAGCTATCAGCAGCTGTGTACAATTTCTAATTGCTCTGGTTTGATGTGGGTAATATTTATCTTTGAAAGGATGGGGTAACTCTTATAACAATCTCCCAGAGATAAAGTAGGATTGAGGGACTGGAGTAAAGGTCAGTAATAGTGCAATGCACTTCACACGACTGAGTAACAAACTCTGTTGTGTTAAAGTTTAATAAATCACACTTGTGTTGCACTGTGACAATTGTCGGCAGTTTTTTTTTAACAATAGGGATTGATTTTCTTGCAGGATTTTCGATTGTACTTTCCTTTATTGGCCGATATATAGAATATAAGAGCAGGGAGGTTATGCTCGAACCATAGAAAACACTAGTTAGACCACAGCTAGAGTACTGCATAGAGTTCTGATCAGCACATTACAGGCAGGATGTGATTACAGGAGAGAGAGTACAGAGGAGATTTACAGAGGATGTTGTCAGGAATGGAGAATTTTAGCTACCAGGAAAGATTAGACAGTTTGGAGTTGTTATCTTTGGAACGGAGGAGGCTGATGGGATATTTAATCGAGGTGTATAACGTTATGAGGAGTCTAGATAGAGTGGATAGGAAGGACCAATGGAGAACAACCCACGCTAGCCAATCTATCCAGATATCTGAAAGAACTGAAATAAAGACAGAGAGAGGGAGAGAAAGAGGGACACAGAGAGAGAGAGAGAGAGGGGGGAGGGAGAGAGAGAGACTTAACGAAAGAGACGGAGGGCGAGAGAGAGACAGAGAGAGGGACGGGGAGAGAGCGAGAGAGAGAGAGAGGGAGGGAGAGAGAGAGATAGAGAGAGGGACGGGGGGGAGAGTGTGGGGGGAGGGAGGGAGGGAGGGGAGGGAGGGAGGGAGGGGAGGGAGAGAGGGAGGGGGAGAGAGAGAGGGAGAGAGAGAAGGAGGGAGAGTGATAAAGAGAGGGTGCGAGGGGGATAGGGTTGGGGGAGAGAGGGTGGGAGAGAGAGAGAGAGGGGGGAAGGGAAAGGGGGAGAGAGGCCACTTGATCCCCAACTTCATCTCCATTTCTCCCTCTCTCCCGAACTTTCTCTCTCCATACCTATCTCTAATATGTCTGTGCACACAGCAGTAAAGGATTAAATCAAATTAATATGTCTTACTTTCTCCATTTTAATCCACCCCAACAACCTCTCTCTCTCCAACCTTCTCCCTCTTTACAGCCCTCTCTCTCTGCCTGCACATCTAACCCTCTCTCCCTCTGTCTCCCTCTTAATATCAGAGATAGCAGGAGGAAGAGATAGAGAGAGGAAGACAAAGAGAGACACAGAGAACGACCCCAGCTTTTCCAATCTATCCACGTAACTGAAGTCCCTCATCCCTGGAACCAGGCTTGTGAATCTTTTCTGCACCCTCTCTAATGCCTCCACATCCTTCCTCAAGTGCGGTGCCCAGAATTGGACAATACTCCAGTTGAGGTCAAACCAGTGTTTTACACAGGTCAGACATAGCCTCCTTGCTTTTATACTCGATGTCTGTATTTATAAAGCCCTGGACACCTTATCCCTTTTAACCACATTCTCAACCTGCCCTGTCACCTTCAGTGATGTGTGTACAAATACCACCCCCCCCCAGATCTCTCTGTTCCTGCACCTCCTTTAGAATTCTATCCTTCACTTTATATCGTCTCTCCTCCTTTTTCCTACCCGTGGAGGTGGAAGATGTGGGCATGGTTCTTAATGAATACATTACAACTGTCTTCACAATAGAGGAGATGACGCAGACATTGTAGTCAATGAGGAGGGGTTTGAAATATTGAATGGGATAAACAGTGAGAGAGGAAATATTAAGGGGTTTAGCATCTTTGAAAGCTGATAATTCACCAGACTCAGATTGTTAAGAGGTACAAGGGAGGAAATAGCAGAGGCTCTGACCATCATTTTCCAATCCTCTCTGGTTACAGTCGTGCTGCCAGAGGACTGGAGGACTGCGCATGTTGTACTGTTGTTTAACAATGGAGGAAGAAATAGACTGAGTAATTACAGGTCACCCAGCCTAATCACAGTGGAGGGAAAATTATTGGGTACAAGGGAATGATTGATTCCTTTCTAGTACTGTGTGTCTCAGAGTCTCCATGTCTGTTTCTCTGTCACGTTTTCAGCTCTGACCTTATATTAGTGAGGAATCAGTCCCTGAAATAAATGTCCCAGTGTTGTGGTCACATAAAATGGCCACCGAGAACCAACCTAAAATGGCTGACTGATGTTTGAGAGAGAGAGGGAGACAGACAGAGAGAGAGACAGACAGAGAGAAAGAGAGAGAAACAGAGAGACATAGACTGACAGGGTGACTGAGAGAGAAAGAAGGATATTAAACAGGGGATATTGGAAGAGGAGGATGCAATTTCACCCCACAACTCTGTTCCGGCATTCAATGAGATCATGGCTGATCTGTGATCTAATTTACACCATATATCCTGCCTTTGCCCCTTATCTCTGAATATCTTTGGTTAGCAAGAATCTATCAATCACAGATTTAAAAATTAACCAATAAGTCAGCATGAAATTTCCACAACCAATATCATGAGGGCGTGATAGTTCCCACAGTGGAATAGCTTCCTGGATGTTTAAAATGGAGGCTATTCCTTCTGGATCATCAAACGTGTCCACCTGGGTCCCAACTTCATCTACATTTCTCCCTCTCCCGATGTTTCTCTCTCTATATCTATCTCTTATATGTTTGTGCACACAGCAATGAAGGATTACAGCAAAATAATATATCTTACATTATCCTTTTCATCCACCTCAACAATCTCTCTCTCTCCAAATTTGTCCCTCTCTGCAGCCCTCTCTCTGCCTTCATATCTAACCCTCTCTCCCTCTGTCTCTCTCCTCGTGTCAGAGATATCAGGAGGGAGAGACAGAGAGAGGAAGACAGAGAGAGAATGTTGAAGGAACTGTACTCTGTTCCTAAGCTGTGCTGAACCTGCTCTGGGAGTGTCTGACTGGCTACATTAATCGGTCGTATACAATCCTGTATCAGACTGTGAAGAAGCAGAGCATGTTCAGTACACAACGGGTCAAAGGGAATGATTCACTCCTGCCTGCTACTGGGAAGAGAGACTGACCTTAACATCAAGGCAAGGTTTGACCGAGTGTGGCATCGAGGAGCTTGAGTAAAATTGAAGTCGGTGGTAATCAAGGGGAAAGCTCTCCACTGGTTGGAATCATACCGAGCACAAAGGAAGATGGTTGTGGTTGTTGGAAGTCAATCATCTCAGTCCCAGGACTTCACTGCAGGAGTTTATCAGGGTAGTGTCCTCAGCCCAACCATCTTCAGCTGAGATCCCAGCAGAAAATGCTGGATATACTGAGCAGGTTTTCAGCATCTGTGGAGAGAGAAACAGAGTTAATGATTCAGCTAGATCTTTCCAGATTTCCAGCATCCACAGTATTTTGCCTCAGATAATGAACCAATCCAGAGCCACATGCACCAAGACCCGGACAACATTCAGGATTGGGCCGACCAGTGGCAAGTAACATTCACGTCACACAAGTGCCAGGCAATGAGCATCTGCAACAAGAGAGAATCCAACCACCTCCCCTTGGCATTAAAAGCATTATCCCATCGCTCAGGGACAGAGAGCGAAAGAAGAATATTTAATATCAGACATAGGAAGATGCGGAGGAGGCAATTTAACCCCTCAACCCTGTTCCAGCATTCAATGAGATCAGGGCTGATCTGTGATCTAACAAACACCATGTATCCCCCCTTTGCCCCTTATCTCTTAATACCTTTGGTTCACAAGAATCTATCAATCACAGATTTAAAAATTAACAATTAAACCAGCATGAATTCCTGTTTGCAGAAGAGAGTTCCAAAATTACAAAGAAATCCAAAGGAATGATTGGACAGGCTGGGGTTGTTTTCTTTGGAACAGAGGAGGCTGAGGAGAGATTGAGTTGAGGTGTATAAAATTATGAGGGCCCTCGATAGAGTGGATAGGAAGGACCTATTTCCCTTAGCACAGAGGTCCATAAGCGGGGACACAGATTTCAAAACTTCCACAACCAATATCATGATCGTGTGATGGCTCCCACAGTGGAAAAGCTTGCTGGCTGTTTAAAATGGAGGATATTCCCTCTGGATCTCTCCCGATGTTTCTGTCTCCATACCTATTTCTTAAATGTTTGTGCACACAGCAGTGAAGGATTACATCAAATTAATTTCTCTTACATTCTCGCTTTCAATCGACGCTGCAATCTCTCTCTCTCCAAACTTTGTCCCTCTCGACAGCACTCTCTCTGTCTGCATATCTAACTCTCTCTCCCTCTGTCTCTCTCCTAGTGTCAGAGATAGCAGGAGGGAGAGACAGAGTGAGGAAGACAGAGAGAGAATGTTGAAGGAACTGTACTCTATTCCTAAGCTGTGCTTAACCTGCTCTGGGAGTGTTTGATGGGCTACATTAATCGGCCGTGTACAGTCCTGTATCAGGCTGTGAAGAAGCAGAGCATGTTCAGTACACAACAGGTCAAAGGGAATGATTCACTCCTGTCTGCTACTGGGAAGAGAGACTGACCTTAACAACAAGGCAGCGTTTGACCGAGTGTGGCATCGAGGAGCCCGAGTAAAACTGAAGTCAGTTGGAATCCGCTGGTTGGAATCATACCGAGCACAAAGGAAGATGGTTGTGGTTGTTGGAAGTCAATCATCTCAGTCCCAGGACATCACTGCAGGTGTTCCTCAGGGTAGTGTCCGAGGCCCATCCATCTTCAGCTGCTTCCTCAATGACCTGCCCTCCATCGTAAGGTCAGAAGTGGGGATGTTCACTGATGATTGCACAGTGTTCAGTTCCATTCGCACCTCCTCAGATAATGAAATCCCAGCAGAAAATGCTGGAAATACTGAGCAGGTCAGGCAGCATCTGTGGAGAGAGAAACAGAGTTAGTGATTCAGCTCGATGGTTTCCAGATTTCCAGCATCCACAGGATTTTGCCTCAGAAAATGAACCAATCCCGAGCCACATGCACCAAGACCCGGACAACATTCAGGCTTGGGCCGACCAGTGGCAAGTAACATTCACGTCACACAAGTCCCAGGCAATGATCATCTGCAATAAGAGAGAATCCAACCACCTCCCCTTGGCATTCAAAGCATTATCCCATCGCTGAATCCCCCAACGTCAACATCCTGGGGAAACATTGACATCAAACTTAACTGAACAAATCACATCAATAGTTTTTTCACCCAGTGGCTGGTGGGTGTCTGGAACTCACTGCCTGAAAGGATGGTAGAGGCAGAAACCCTCATCACATTTAAAACAATCGCTTGGATATTCACTTCTCCATATTTAAAATGGGTAAGGAATAACTCTCCTCATCTGCACTGCCCCATTGAACACTCTCAGAGAAGGTACAGCATGGGTTAGAGACAGAGTAAAGCTCCGTTTAAACATTCCCTGGAGTGTCAGATTAACCCGGGTCACTCACTGTGCCCGGCTCAGCCTCAAGTCTCACCTGCCTCAGTCACTGAGACGCTCCTGTATCACTTGCCTTAATGTAAGTGGATGCCGGGTTTGGGAGCAGGACAGGCACACGGGATTAGGACGACTGCTCATGTGGAGGATAAGCATCAATAATCCCTCAGAGAATCAGAACAGACCAGCGAGACTCAGAAAAGGAAACTTGTGTTGAATTTGTGAGCCTTGCATTGTGGAATGTTTTAGTATTTGGTGAGAATGTTGAGCCAGTGAAATTTTGCCCCAGTGGGATGAATAGATACTATATGACTTTATTACAACAGTATGGTACCGTGTGTACTGTAAATATGGACTGAAATCACAACGTAACTGATCAATTTTCAGCTGAATACTATGACTACAGTTATACCTGCTGTCCTGTGAGAATGTACATAAGACACGATGGGATGAAGTCAAAGTGGACACTGTTGAATTTGCTAGCTTGATCTTTGTATGAACACAAGGGTTAAGTAAGTTAAAAATATTAAATGGTCAATTCACTTGTACAAATAAACACTTCCCAGACATCACTATGGAATGTGCTATATGCTGCATTCCCAAGACAAGAAATGGACAGTCAATGACAGAAAAAAATGAAGTGATGGGGGAGGAGCTGGAGAGTGCGACTAACTGGACTGCTCTTCAAAAGAGATAGCACAGATTCAATGGGTCGAATCGCCTCCTACTGTGTTATAGTACGCTTTGATTCGATGCTCCTCTTCTGAGAGAGAGAGAGATAAAGAGATGGGCTGAGGGAGAGAGAGACAGGGTGAGGGACAGAGAGAGAGAGAGAGAGAGAGATACACAGGGAGAGGGAGAGGAATCAAACATCCCAAAGGGATGGAACAGGCTCAACGGGCTGAACGGCCTCCTCCTGTCTTCCTAAGGGCTTTATAAATATTACACACTGAAATAAATAAGGTCATGATGATAATTGAGAAAATAAAATGGAATTAATTAACAATAGTTTCCCCAGTAAGATTACTGATCCTATCACCTCCTAATGTGTTCTAGTACTCGATGATTCTATGGTCCTCTTCTGAGAGAGAGAGAGAGAGAGAGAGAGAGAGAGAGACGGGGTGAGGGGGAGAGAGATGGATGGGCTGAGGGAGAGAGAGAGAGAGAGAGAGAGAAAGATACAGAGATGGGCTGAGGGAGAGAGAGAGAGAGAGAGAGAGAGAGATGAGTTGAGGGAGAGAGAGACAGATGGGGTGAGGGAGAGAGAGAGAGAGAGAGAGAGAGATGGGGTGAGAGAGAGAGAGCGAGAGAAAGATACAGAGATGGGCTGAGAGAGAGAGAGAGAGAGAGATACAGAGATGGGGTGAGGGAGAGAGCCAAAGAGAGATGGGGTGTGGTGGAGAAAGACGGATGGGCTGTGGGAGAAAGAGAGAGAGAAAGATACAAGAGAGAGAGAGAGACAGATGGGGTGAGGGAGAGAGAGGGAGAGAGAGATAGACAGATGGGGTGAGGGAGAGAGAGCGAGAGAAAGATACAGAGATGGGCTGAGGGAGAGAGAGAGAGAGAGAGAGAGAGAAAGATAGAGAGCTGGGCTGAGGGAGAGAGAGCGAGAGAAAGATACAGAGATGGGGTGAGGGAGAGAGAGAGAGAGAGACCGGGTGATGCGGAGAGAGATGGATGGGCTGAGGGAGAAAGAGAGAGAGAAATATACAAGAGAGAGAGAGACAGATGGGGTGAGGGAGAGAGAGAGAGACGGGGTGAGGCGGAGAGAGATGGATGGGCTGAGGGAGAAAGAGAGAGAAAGATACAAGAGAGAGAGAGACAGATGCACTGAGGGGGAGAGAGAGAGATGAGGTGAGAGAAAGATAGATAAAGATAGGGTGAGGTAGGGAGACTGACGGGTAAGGAGGAGAGAGAGAGTCTGGCTGAGGGAGAGAGTGAGAGAAAGAGAGAGACACCGTAAGGGAGAGAGTGAGGAATAAAATTTCTCAAAGGGGTAGGACGGGCAAGAGAGGCCAAACAGCCTCCTGCTGTCTTCCTAAAGGATTTATTAATATTAGATCTTGAAATAAACAAGGTCGTGATGATAATTTTTGGCAAATGAAATGGAATTAATGAACAACAGTTTCTCCTTTAA